>NW_024401235.1:0-66314 GCF_905171765.1 Bufo bufo
CTGTATACAATGCTGAAACTACATCAGGAAACATGGTATTGCAGATTCCAATGCTCTGGGCCCTCTAGAGTGTCTTTAATCTGTGGTGTTCTGTAGACAGCAGTGTGCTGAGTCAGAAAACAGTGTGTGTATGGCAGATTCCAGCAATCTGGGCCTAAGATAGTGTCTAGAATCTGTGGCGTTCTGTATACAATGCTGAAACTACATCAGGAAACATGGTATTGCAGATTCCAATGCTCTGGGCCCTCTAGAGTGTCTTTAATCTGTGGTGTTCTGTAGACAGCAGTGTGCTGAGTCAGAAAACAGTGTGTGTATGGCAGATTCCAGCAATCTGGGCCTAAGATAGTGTCTAGAATCTGTGGCGTTCTGTATACAATGCTGAAACTACATCAGGAAACATGGTATTGCAGATTCCAATGCTCTGGGCCCTCTAGAGTGTCTTTAATCTGTGGTGTTCTGTAGACAGCAGTGTGCTGAGTCAGAAAACAGTGTGTGTATGGCAGATCCAGCAATCTGGGCCTAAGATAGTGTCTAGAATCTGTGGCGTTCTGTATACAATGCTGAAACTACATCAGGAAACATGGTATTGCAGATTCCAATGCTCTGGGCCCTCTAGAGTGTCTTTAATCTGTGGTGTTCTGTAGACAGCAGTGTGCTGAGTCAGAAAACAGTGTGTGTATGGCAGATTCCAGCAATCTGGGCCTAAGATAGTGTCTAGAATCTGTGGCGTTCTGTATACAATGCTGAAACTACATCAGGAAACATGGTATTGCAGATTCCAATGCTCTGGGCCCTCTAGAGTGTCTTTAATCTGTGGTGTTCTGTAGACAGCAGTGTGCTAAGTCAGAAAACAGTGTGTGTATGGCAGATTCCAGCAATCTGGGCCTAAGATAGTGTCTAGAATCTGTGGCGTTCTGTATACAATGCTGAAACTACATCAGGAAACATGGTATTGCAGATTCCAATGCTCTGGGCCCTCTAGAGTGTCTTTAATCTGTGGTGTTCTGTAGACAGCAGTGTGCTGAAGTCAGAAAACAGTGTGTGTATGGCAGATTCCAGCAATCTGGGCCTAAGATAGTGTCTAGAATCTGTGGCGTTCTGTATACAATGCTGAAACTACATCAGGAAACATGGTATTGCAGATTCCAATGCTCTGGGCCCTCTAGAGTGTCTTTAATCTGTGGTGTTCTGTAGACAGCAGTGTGCTGAGTCAGAAAACAGTGTGTGTATGGCAGATTCCAGCAATCTGGGCCTAAGATAGTGTCTAGAATCTGTGGCGTTCTGTATACAATGCTGAAACTACATCAGGAAACATGGTATTGCAGATTCCAATGCTCTGGGCCCTCTAGAGTGTCTTTAATCTGTGGTGTTCTGTAGACAGCAGTGTGCTGAGTCAGAAAACAGTGTGTGTATGGCAGATTCCAGCAATCTGGGCCTAAGATAGTGTCTAGAATCTGTGGCGTTCTGTATACAATGCTGAAACTACATCAGGAAACATGGTATTGCAGATTCCAATGCTCTGGGCCCTCTAGAGTGTCTTTAATCTGTGGTGTTCTGTAGACAGCAGTGTGCTAAGTCAGAAAACAGTGTGTGTATGGCAGATTCCAGCAATCTGGGCCTAAGATAGTGTCTAGAATCTGTGGCGTTCTGTATACAATGCTGAAACTACATCAGGAAACATGGTATTGCAGATTCCAATGCTCTGGGCCCTCTAGAGTGTCTTTAATCTGTGGTGTTCTGTAGACAGCAGTGTGCTGAAGTCAGAAAACAGTGTGTGTATGGCAGATTCCAGCAATCTGGGCCTAAGATAGTGTCTAGAATCTGTGGCGTTCTGTATACAATGCTGAAACTACATCAGGAAACATGGTATTGCAGATTCCAATGCTCTGGGCCCTCTAGAGTGTCTTTAATCTGTGGTGTTCTGTAGACAGCAGTGTGCTGAAGTCAGAAAACAGTGTGTGTATGGCAGATTCCAGCAATCTGGGCCTAAGATAGTGTCTAGAATCTGTGGCGTTCTGTATACAATGCTGAAACTACATCAGGAAACATGGTATTGCAGATTCCAATGCTCTGGGCCCTCTAGAGTGTCTTTAATCTGTGGTGTTCTGTAGACAGCAGTGTGCTGAGTCAGAAAACAGTGTGTGTATGGCAGATTCCAGCAATCTGGGCCTAAGATAGTGTCTAGAATCTGTGGCGTTCTGTATACAATGCTGAAACTACATCAGGAAACATGGTATTGCAGATTCCAATGCTCTGGGCCCTCTAGAGTGTCTTTAATCTGTGGTGTTCTGTAGACAGCAGTGTGCTGAATCAGAAAACAGTGTGTGTATGGCAGATTCCAGCAATCTGGGCCTAAGATAGTGTCTAGAATCTGTGGCGTTCTGTATACAATGCTGAAACTACATCAGGAAACATGGTATTGCAGATTCCAATGCTCTGGGCCCTCTAGAGTGTCTTTAATCTGTGGTGTTCTGTAGACAGCAGTGTGCTGAGCCAGAAAACAGTGTGTGTATGGCAGATTCCAGCAATCTGGGCCTAAGATAGTGTCTAGAATCTGTGGCGTTCTGTATACAATGCTGAAACTACATCAGGAAACATGGTATTGCAGATTCCAATGCTCTGGGCCCTCTAGAGTGTCTTTAATCTGTGGTGTTCTGTAGACAGCAGTGTGCTGAATCAGAAAACAGTGTGTGTATGGCAGATTCCAGCAATCTGGGCCTAAGATAGTGTCTAGAATCTGTGGCGTTCTGTATACAATGCTGAAACTACATCAGGAAACATGGTATTGCAGATTCCAATGCTCTGGGCCCTCTAGAGTGTCTTTAATCTGTGGTGTTCTGTAGACAGCAGTGTGCTGAGTCAGAAAACAGTGTGTGTATGGCAGATTCCAGCAATCTGGGCCTAAGATAGTGTCTAGAATCTGTGGCGTTCTGTATACAATGCTGAAACTACATCAGGAAACATGGTATTGCAGATTCCAATGCTCTGGGCCCTCTAGAGTGTCTTTAATCTGTGGTGTTCTGTAGACAGCAGTGTGCTGAATCAGAAAACAGTGTGTGTATGGCAGATTCCAGCAATCTGGGCCTAAGATAGTGTCTAGAATCTGTGGCGTTCTGTATACAATGCTGAAACTACATCAGGAAACATGGTATTGCAGATTCCAATGCTCTGGGCCCTCTAGAGTGTCTTTAATCTGTGGTGTTCTGTAGACAGCAGTGTGCTGAGCCAGAAAACAGTGTGTGTATGGCAGATTCCAGCAATCTGGGCCTAAGATAGTGTCTAGAATCTGTGGCGTTCTGTATACAATGCTGAAACTACATCAGGAAACATGGTATTGCAGATTCCAATGCTCTGGGCCCTCTAGAGTGTCTTTAATCTGTGGTGTTCTGTAGACAGCAGTGTGCTGAATCAGAAAACAGTGTGTGTATGGCAGATTCCAGCAATCTGGGCCTAAGATAGTGTCTAGAATCTGTGGCGTTCTGTATACAATGCTGAAACTACATCAGGAAACATGGTATTGCAGATTCCAATGCTCTGGGCCCTCTAGAGTGTCTTTAATCTGTGGTGTTCTGTAGACAGCAGTGTGCTGAGTCAGAAAACAGTGTGTGTATGGCAGATTCCAGCAATCTGGGCCTAAGATAGTGTCTAGAATCTGTGGCGTTCTGTATACAATGCTGAAACTACATCAGGAAACATGGTATTGCAGATTCCAATGCTCTGGGCCCTCTAGAGTGTCTTTAATCTGTGGTGTTCTGTAGACAGCAGTGTGCTGAGTCAGAAAACAGTGTGTGTATGGCAGATTCCAGCAATCTGGGCCTAAGATAGTGTCTAGAATCTGTGGCGTTCTGTATACAATGCTGAAACTACATCAGGAAACATGGTATTGCAGATTCCAATGCTCTGGGCCCTCTAGAGTGTCTTTAATCTGTGGTGTTCTGTAGACAGCAGTGTGCTGAGTCAGAAAACAGTGTGTGTATGGACAGATTCTACCGCACCCAGGTCCCGGCACCAAGAAGGAGCTGCAAGGACAGCTCTGAGCGCAGTATACTCGCATAAGGCACCAGTGTGGGGCAGATAATTGCTCCGGTGACCGTAAAGGAAAGGGCTTTGTACTTGGAAAGTGCCTTCAAACCTATTAAAGTGATCTAACAAAGCACTCACAATCGCAGGCATTAGTAATAGAATACCGATCATAGCTCAGACACTGAATGTGTACATAAAGTGGACTGCACTACCTCAGGCTGATTGCAGATTCAACTACTGCCTTTATTAAGCGACATATTAATAGCTGAATCAACATCCTGGTCCCCTGATCACAATTTCAACTGCAAATATATAAACTATCAGGTGACTGGAATATATCTGAGAGTCATATGGAACCAATATAATATGCAATGAATACTGCTCCGGTTTCCTGACCCAGCTATATCCGCAACTCATTCAGACAATGAGATGACAAGATACCTATTTGACATCACATCAGTCTCCTCTTCTTTTTTTCATATATATATGTTCTAAAGCAGGACTACTACCCCCGTCTGTTAATTCCCTCTCAAGCGATTCTAGACGAGAGAATATGGGCAAATCCAGAGGCCACAATACAGAAGATAAGATCGCTAAAACGCCAAAAAAAACCTCTGACCATTTTAAAAATTTGCACAATACACCTGTGAGCGACGAACCTAGTGGCGCCAAAATGAAAAGCAAAAGTAAATTTTTCGCCTCTCATGACCCAGGCTCAGGGTCAGAATCTGAAGAAGAAATCCCAGATCAGGATCAAAGCGACCAAGAAGACTTAAGGAAATACATCAAGACTCTGCCGACTACTGACCATATGAGAGACCTGTTCAAAGAATTTACCAATACCCTCAAAACAGATCTGGCAGAGATAAAAGCCGATGTAAAACAAATATACACCAGAGTTTCCACTCTTGAAGACGCAAATGAAAAAATTGCTCAACATGCGATTCAACTGGAAGACACGGCACATAGACAACAAAAAGAGTTATATGAACTCAAACTACATGTTGATGATCTAGAAAACAGATCAAGAAGAAACAACATACGTGTCAGAGGTTTATCTGAACAAGTGGAGGACAAAGATATCCACGCGGTTCTCCAACAGATCTTTCTTGAACTACTAGGCAAAGAAGGGGAAGAAGACCTAGGAATCGAACGGGCGCATAGAGTATTTAAACCAAGGAATGCCCCTAAAGACTCTCCAAGGGATGTTTTATGTTACATTCTGAGTTTCCGTCTTAAAGAGGACATTCTCAGGAAGGCCCGCCTAGCTAAAAGTATTAACTACGAAGGTGGAGAAATCACTGTTTTTCAGGACGTCTCTAAATATACACTTGATAAACGCAGACAACTGTCGACCTTCACTAGAGCGCTGAGGGAAAATAGAATCAAGTACAGATGGCTATATCCTTTTGGGATACTGATAACACACAATGGCAGACCTTTTACGGTCAGAACACCCGACGAACTGGCAACAGTTATCCCTAAACTCAATATTGGACAGTTTGAAGTACCAGACTGGACTCAAGAAAGCTCTACGGATCCATTCCCAGGCCTACCTGAAACGGAAAGATGGGAAAGACAGTTTACACCAAAACAGAGAAGGATGGGAGGTTTTGAGACGCCCCTCCCCAAAGCACCCAGAAAAAATGCCAGGGAGTTCCTGCCAGGCTGATGTGAGCCACATATCCTTTACAAGATCATATAACTGTTAATGTTTACATGTTTCTAATTGCTCTGTCTGAAACTTAATATGTCCTTATAATTGCTGGGTTAGGCGCCGGGTTTACACTCGTCACGTCTTCTTAACTCAGAAATACTGACGTAGTTTCGTGACAGCTGGTGTCCCCACCCTTATTGTGGAGACACTTGGTGTTACCGGAATATATTTGATTGTTCTTTCAATATATTCTCAGAATACCACTTGGTGTTACATACCTTATCTCCCCCCCCACCAAGTGGATATCCAGTGTAAAAAACTCTGATCCACCGGGTTCTATACGTAGTAGCCCAGTGGAACAGAAACTGTTTTGTTCCCCCCAGTACTATACTCAAAGGTTTGAGGTGTACTGACAATGTTATCCCTTTGTTCTTTGTTTGCATACCAGTCGTCTAATCCACTAGATAAAAAAACAAAGATTTATGCAACATGACAGAAATATCATGTGTTTCTTTTAATACAAATGGCTTGAATATCCCCGCAAAAAGAGCCCAAGTCCTAAGGCTTTTCCATAAAAACAAAGTTGATGTACTACTGTTACAGGAAACTCACTTTAAGAAATCCTATACTCCTATTACTAAGCATTACTTTTACACACAATGGTTCAATGCATGCTCACCAACACAAAAGAGAAAGGGCGTCTCAATAGTTTTCAACAAAAACGTACACTTTACTAAATCGGATTTATTGGTAGACCCAGAAGGGCGGTTTATTTTTGTTAAAGGGAAGGTAAACGAAAAATTATTCACCTTCGCTAGCATTTATGCCCCTAATGATAACCAAACTCCCTTTTTTAAACATCTATTTAGCAAACTGGAGGACTTTGCAGAAGGTTCACTGATTGTAGGGGGAGATCTTAATGTACCCCTTGAACCTAATCTAGACAATTCACAGGGTAGATCTCACGTTGCTGCCCGTACTCTGAAGGTAGTTAAGAAACTTTTCCAACAAAACCAGTTGGTGGATGCTTGGAGAGCGATGAACCCTACAGTCAAGGATTATTCATTTTTCTCCAAGGTCCATCAAACATACACTAGGATTGACTACCTTTTTGTCAATCAGAATGACTTAGGTTTCATCAAAAAGATTGAATACGACCCAATCCTACTCTCTGACCACGCCCCGCTCAGAATAACCTTGACCTATGGTCTTACCAATAAAACTCCAGGACTGTGGAGACTGAATGAAAGTTTGCTTTCAAGAAAGGAGAATGTGGATGTATTGTCTAGAAATATTAACAATTTTTTTAATGAAAACTTGGGAGATAATAAATGTAACGCCCTTATCTGGGAAACTCATAAGGCTGTTTTGAGAGGCGCCCTAATTCAGATAGGTGCGAGGGAAAAAAAGGCTAAACAAAAGGAAATGGATGAAATTTTGCACAAAATTAGACTCCTGGAAAGTTCGCATAAAAAGGCAGTAAATAGTGTTTGTGAAGCGGAGATTACACGCCTAAGAATAAGACTGAAAGAAATTTTGAACGCCCAATCACAGAAATATCTGTTTATGACTAAATATAAACACTACATGTATGCGAACAAATGCGGAAAGGCCCTGGCGAACCTAGTTCGCAAGACCAGATCTGCCACGAATATTCCCAAAATCAAACCAGACGCCACCTCGGATAGAATCCTTTATGATTCAAAAAAAATCGTGGAATGTTTTAAAGAATACTATAGCAAACTTTATAATTTAAATAAGACAGAAAACAATCCAGAGATTAGGAAAAAAGCAATTGGTAAATATCTTGAGAACGTGAACTTTCCGGAATTATCTAAACTCCAACTAGAACAATTAGAGGCCCCTTTTACAGTAGACGAGATTAAGCAAGTTATTAACTCGTTAAAAAATGGGAAATGTCCTGGGCCAGATGGCTTTTCAGCCAGTTACTACAAAAAGTTCAAAGATGTATTGGCCCCTTACATGGAGCAGTATTTAAATGGTGTCTCTCTGGCCTCCCCGCTCAGAACGGAATCTACGTTGGCTCACATTTCTATTATCCCGAAAGAGGGTAAGGACAATATGTTATGTATGAACTACAGACCTATTTCGCTACTAAATGTAGACGTAAAAATTTTTGCCAAATTGATCGCTGATAGGATGAAGAAGCTGATGCCCTTTCTAGTAGATCCTGACCAGGTTGGCTTTGTGATGGGTAGGGAGGCCAGAGACAACACCATTAGGGTGTTCCATCTGATTCAACAAGCTAAAACTAAAAAGGTCCCCCTAGTTTTGGTCTCAACCGACGCCGAGAAGGCGTTCGACCGCCTCAATTGGCACTATCTCCAGTCGGTACTCCATAAGGTAAAATTCCCACCAATCTTAATTGACAAGATTATGTCTCTTTATGTTTCGCCTTCTGCTTGCGTCAAAGCAAATGGGGTTCTGTCTTCTCCTTTCTCGATAGCAAACGGAACCAGACAGGGTTGCCCTCTATCCCCGTTATTATTTGTTCTATGTTTAGAACCTTTCTTAATGAAAATAAGAACCAATCCTGAAATTAGAGGCTTTCCTGCCCACTCTAGGGAACACAAGATTGCAGCGTTTGCTGATGATACACTTCTTACAATAACTGAACCACTGACATCCATTCCAGAAATTCTCAAAGAATTTGACGCGTTTAATGAGGTTTCAGATTTTAAAATTAACCTGAATAAATCCGAACTATTCAATATTAATATAGAAGCTAACACATGGAATGAGATTGTTAAAAGAAGCCCACTAAAACATACTTCTAATTTTATTACTTACTTAGGTGTCAAAGTCTATAGAGATCTTCCAGAAACATACTGTAAAAACTTTCTCCCCCTACTGACTAACACTGAAAATCTATTGAAGGAATGGGATTCTAATTGGATTTCCTGGTTCGGCAGAGTTAACTTGATCAAGATGGAAATATTACCCAGATTTTTGTATTTGTTTCAGACACTTCCGGTGGAAATCCCCCCTGTTTTTTTCAAAAAACTAAAAAAGATCCTGACTAAATTTATATGGCAAAACAAACAGAATAGAATTAAATATGCTACACTGGCCAGACATAAATCAAAGGGAGGTATAGGGCTTCCAGACTTTGAACTGTACTACAAAGCATCCATTCTAACTAGAATATTAGATTGGATTCCAGACCCCACTACTAAAAGGTGGGTAGAATTAGAACAAGACTCAGTTAAGACATCGCTCTTTGCATTACTATGGAGAACTCCGCAATATACAAAAAATCAGACTGTGGTAGATAACCAAATTACCAAAACCACACTTAGGAAGTGGTATTCTATTATACGTTCCCTAAAGATTCCAACTAGGAAAGATACCAGAGCCTTTATATGTAGCTTCATACCCCATGACTGGTACGCCTTAACTAAGTTTCTAAAAGTTAATAAGAAAATTGCGAGAATGCAAGTGAGAAAGTTTTTTAGAGGGGGACGCTTGATTCCCATAAAGGACTTTATCTCCAACTTTGGGAAAGAAACGATCACAAATGATCAATATGGTTTGCTGGCTGCTCAATTGACAAGTTGGTTTAAGGATCATGTTGATCCATTGGATACGGTTCCGTTGTATCGTTTACTTTTAAACGAATCCCCTGGAAACCATTTAATTTCCAAGTGCTACAAAATACTAAACGACTCGGCCTTAACCCCCCCCCATCTTGAAAGCTGGAATAAGGAAAGAAACAAACAGTTTAATGAAACACAAACAGAATTTTTATTAAGCAAGACACTTACCTTCTCTAAGTCCTACAAATACCAAGAGATGCAATATAAACTAGTTACACGTTGGTATAGAATTCCTACTTTACTACATAGGATTAATCCCGTTATTTCAAACTTATGTTGGAGATGTAATAGTGGAATAGGAGACTATACACACATTTGGTATACTTGTCCTAAGATTGTTTCCTTTTGGGAAAGATTTAATGACATTATTAATGATGTTTTCAAGTCTAAAGTTAAAATATCGGCTGAATTAGTTTTATTTTGCCTATTCGATGCTAGTCAGATACTTGTTAGAACAGAATTATGTTTACACCTCCTTAATGCGGCCAAGATATTGGTACCCAAGTTCTGGCTTCAACAAGATCCGCCAACGACAAGAGATTGGATAGCAGAAGTACTAAGGATACGCGATTTTGAAAAACTGAAATGGACCCTGGCACAAAATCTCTCGAAATACAATGATATTTGGGACGCTTGGAATAATTACTTGACCCCGGAAAAATTTGCATATTTGTATTCAAGTCCGAATATATGAGTCTGTTAAACTTATTACTGATAACAACCCTTTGTTTTAAAACAGCTATTCATATTATTAGCCAACTGACTGGTACTCCTTTTAAGTTCTTCCATGTTTTTGTTATTTGTTCTGTTTATACTCCCCTTACCCTTCCCCCCTACTATCCTTAGCATATGTCTCTCTTTTTATTTTTATTTCCGATCCCTAAGATGTATCTCTGACCGAAATTTTACATCCAACATATCATGTCTGTAAAAGGTGCTTTACGCTTTGAAGTGACTTAACTTCATACATGCACTTTATTACTTTGTTGTATAACGAAATTTCTTTGATAACGAAACAAAGAGAGAACAATTAATTGTTATAAAAATTTATAATAGCATTTTGTTTGCTACCAAAAATAAAAAATTTACAGAAAACAGTGTGTGTATGGCAGATTCCAGCAATCTGGGCCTAAGATAGTGTCTAGAATCTGTGGCGTTCTGTATACAATGCTGAAACTACATCAGGAAACATGGTATTGCAGATTCCAATGCTCTGGGCCCTCTAGAGTGTCTTTAATCTGTGGTGTTCTGTAGACAGCAGTGTGCTAAGTCAGAAAACAGTGTGTGTATGGCAGATTCCAGCAATCTGGGCCTAAGATAGTGTCTAGAATCTGTGGCGTTCTGTATACAATGCTGAAACTACATCAGGAAACATGGTATTGCAGATTCCAATGCTCTGGGCCCTCTAGAGTGTCTTTAATCTGTGGTGTTCTGTAGACAGCAGTGTGCTAAGTCAGAAAACAGTGTGTGTATGGCAGATTCCAGCAATCTGGGCCTAAGATAGTGTCTAGAATCTGTGGCGTTCTGTATACAATGCTGAAACTACATCAGGAAACATGGTATTGCAGATTCCAATGCTCTGGGCCCTCTAGAGTGTCTTTAATCTGTGGTGTTCTGTAGACAGCAGTGTGCTAAGTCAGAAAACAGTGTGTGTATGGCAGATTCCAGCAATCTGGGCCTAAGATAGTGTCTAGAATCTGTGGCGTTCTGTATACAATGCTGAAACTACATCAGGAAACATGGTATTGCAGATTCCAATGCTCTGGGCCCTCTAGAGTGTCTTTAATCTGTGGTGTTCTGTAGACAGCAGTGTGCTAAGTCAGAAAACAGTGTGTGTATGGCAGATTCCAGCAATCTGGGCCTAAGATAGTGTCTAGAATCTGTGGCGTTCTGTATACAATGCTGAAACTACATCAGGAAACATGGTATTGCAGATTCCAATGCTCTGGGCCCTCTAGAGTGTCTTTAATCTGTGGTGTTCTGTAGACAGCAGTGTGCTAAGTCAGAAAACAGTGTGTGTATGGCAGATTCCAGCAATCTGGGCCTAAGATAGTGTCTAGAATCTGTGGCGTTCTGTATACAATGCTGAAACTACATCAGGAAACATGGTATTGCAGATTCCAATGCTCTGGGCCCTCTAGAGTGTCTTTAATCTGTGGTGTTCTGTAGACAGCAGTGTGCTAAGTCAGAAAACAGTGTGTGTATGGCAGATTCCAGCAATCTGGGCCTAAGATAGTGTCTAGAATCTGTGGCGTTCTGTATACAATGCTGAAACTACATCAGGAAACATGGTATTGCAGATTCCAATGCTCTGGGCCCTCTAGAGTGTCTTTAATCTGTGGTGTTCTGTAGACAGCAGTGTGCTAAGTCAGAAAACAGTGTGTGTATGGCAGATTCCAGCAATCTGGGCCTAAGATAGTGTCTAGAATCTGTGGCGTTCTGTATACAATGCTGAAACTACATCAGGAAACATGGTATTGCAGATTCCAATGCTCTGGGCCCTCTAGAGTGTCTTTAATCTGTGGTGTTCTGTAGACAGCAGTGTGCTAAGTCAGAAAACAGTGTGTGTATGGCAGATTCCAGCAATCTGGGCCTAAGATAGTGTCTAGAATCTGTGGCGTTCTGTATACAATGCTGAAACTACATCAGGAAACATGGTATTGCAGATTCCAATGCTCTGGGCCCTCTAGAGTGTCTTTAATCTGTGGTGTTCTGTAGACAGCAGTGTGCTGAGTCAGAAAACAGTGTGTGTATGGCAGATTCCAGCAATCTGGGCCTAAGATAGTGTCTAGAATCTGTGGCGTTCTGTATACAATGCTGAAACTACATCAGGAAACATGGTATTGCAGATTCCAATGCTCTGGGCCCTCTAGAGTGTCTTTAATCTGTGGTGTTCTGTAGACAGCAGTGTGCTAAGTCAGAAAACAGTGTGTGTATGGCAGATTCCAGCAATCTGGGCCTAAGATAGTGTCTAGAATCTGTGGCGTTCTGTATACAATGCTGAAACTACATCAGGAAACATGGTATTGCAGATTCCAATGCTCTGGGCCCTCTAGAGTGTCTTTAATCTGTGGTGTTCTGTAGACAGCAGTGTGCTAAGTCAGAAAACAGTGTGTGTATGGCAGATTCCAGCAATCTGGGCCTAAGATAGTGTCTAGAATCTGTGGCGTTCTGTATACAATGCTGAAACTACATCAGGAAACATGGTATTGCAGATTCCAATGCTCTGGGCCCTCTAGAGTGTCTTTAATCTGTGGTGTTCTGTAGACAGCAGTGTGCTAAGTCAGAAAACAGTGTGTGTATGGCAGATTCCAGCAATCTGGGCCTAAGATAGTGTCTAGAATCTGTGGCGTTCTGTATACAATGCTGAAACTACATCAGGAAACATGGTATTGCAGATTCCAATGCTCTGGGCCCTCTAGAGTGTCTTTAATCTGTGGTGTTCTGTAGACAGCAGTGTGCTAAGTCAGAAAACAGTGTGTGTATGGCAGATTCCAGCAATCTGGGCCTAAGATAGTGTCTAGAATCTGTGGCGTTCTGTATACAATGCTGAAACTACATCAGGAAACATGGTATTGCAGATTCCAATGCTCTGGGCCCTCTAGAGTGTCTTTAATCTGTGGTGTTCTGTAGACAGCAGTGTGCTAAGTCAGAAAACAGTGTGTGTATGGCAGATTCCAGCAATCTGGGCCTAAGATAGTGTCTAGAATCTGTGGCGTTCTGTATACAATGCTGAAACTACATCAGGAAACATGGTATTGCAGATTCCAATGCTCTGGGCCCTCTAGAGCAGACCTGGGCAAACTACGGCCCGCGGGCCGTATACGGCCCGGCGGACCTTTTAATCCGGCCCCCGGCATTTTTGTTGCCGCCGCCGCCGCCGGCCCTGTAACAGCACGGAGTCACTGTCCGGAGTGAGGAGGGGGCGGGGCCCGCGGCCGCTCTGCGCTCCGCTCTGCTGCCTGGCCTGCCTGTCTCTTTAACAGAGCAGACCAGTGGCTGCTGGAGCGTGATGCAGCTGCCGCACAGGCAGAAAGAGGAAGGAGGCGGAGCCCCAGCCAGCAGCCACAGCCAAAGCCAAGCAACTAACAGAACTTACAGGTATTTGGTGGGGGTGGGGGGGGCTCATATAGGACAGGGGGACAGTGTGTGCTTTCCTGCCTGCTACTACATCACCCCCCCCCCCCCCAGGGATTGTGGGGGTCATTAAGGGTTGGACTTGCTGCTGATGTTGAGTGTGCCAGTGTGTGTGTGTCCGTCCCTGTGTGTGTGTGTCTGTCCCTTTGTGTGTGTGTGTGTGTGTGTCCGTCCTTGTGTGTGTGTGTCTATCCCTGTGTGTGTGTGTTTGTCCCTTTGTGTGTGTGTGTGTGTGTCCATCCCTGTGTGTGTGTGTTTGTCCCTTTGTGTGTGTGTCCCCGTCCCTGTGTGTGTCCGTCCGTGTGTGTCTGTCCCTTTGTGTGTGTCCGTCCCTTTGTGTGTGTGTGAGTGTGTCTGTCCCTTTGTGTGTGTCCCCGTCCCTGTGTGTATGTCTCTCCCTGTGTGTATCACCTTGCCCACAGTGTTCCTATGTCTTGACGCAGCTGCTTCAGAACGTTCTGTGCGGGGAAGAAGATGGAAGAGGAGGCAGCGCCAGCATGGAGTCTGTGCGATAGACACAGGGAGGCACACTAAGGACGAAGGTAACACTTCCACATGATCTACACTAGTGTTATCTGTGGTTTTACATAGGACTGCAGGTAACACTACTACATTATTTAGCACTAGTGTTATCTGTGGTTTTACATAGGACTGCAGGTAACACTACCACAAGGTTAGCTCACACAGGGCGCCTGAACACCTAAGGCCGGCCCTGGCTGCGCACCCCAGCGCCAAGGGATGACGTCACTGATGTAATATGCCTCTTATATGTGGAGAGCGGTGATGTCACAGATGTAATATATTACTTATAAGTGATATATTACATCAGTGACATCACCACTCTCCACACATAAGTAATATATTACATCAGTGACATCACTGCTGTCCACATATACCGGTAAGTAATACATTACATCAGTGACATCACCGCTCATCACATATATGTGGAGAGCGGTGATGTCACTGATGTAATATATCGCCTATATGTGGACAGCGGTGATGTCACTGATGTAATATAACATTATATGTGGAGAGCGGTGATGTCACTGATGTAAAATATCACTTATATGTGGAGAGCGGTGATGTCACTGATGTAATATAACATTCTATGTGGAGAGTGTTCATGTCACTGATGCAATACAGCGCTCCAGATGGCGACCAAAATGGTCGCCAATGCGCCTTAAAATTTGCAGATGGCGACAAGACTTGTCATAGGCTACAGGCCTGAGGTCTATTTGGTAGTGAAATCCCAGCGCAGGCAGGCATGATGATGTCATCACGCCCGCCTGTGCCAGGACGCGGTGATTTTATGCAGTATTGAGTTTAGCCTTTTGGCCCGGCCCTCCAAAATATTTTCAGTTTCTCATGTGGCCCCATCGAAAAAATAATTGCCCACCCCTGCTCTAGAGTGTCTTTAATCTGTGGTGTTCTGTAGACAGCAGTGTGCTAAGTCAGAAAACAGTGTGTGTATGGCAGATTCCAGCAATCTGGGCCTAAGATAGTGTCTAGAATCTGTGGCGTTCTGTATACAATGCTGAAACTACATCAGGAAACATGGTATTGCAGATTCCAATGCTCTGGGCCCTCTAGAGTGTCTTTAATCTGTGGTGTTCTGTAGACAGCAGTGTGCTAAGTCAGAAAACAGTGTGTGTATGGCAGATTCCAGCAATCTGGGCCTAAGATAGTGTCTAGAATCTGTGGCGTTCTGTATACAATGCTGAAACTACATCAGGAAACATGGTATTGCAGATTCCAATGCTCTGGGCCCTCTAGAGTGTCTTTAATCTGTGGTGTTCTGTAGACAGCAGTGTGCTAAGTCAGAAAACAGTGTGTGTATGGCAGATTCCAGCAATCTGGGCCTAAGATAGTGTCTAGAATCTGTGGCGTTCTGTATACAATGCTGAAACTACATCAGGAAACATGGTATTGCAGATTCCAATGCTCTGGGCCCTCTAGAGTGTCTTTAATCTGTGGTGTTCTGTAGACAGCAGTGTGCTAAGTCAGAAAACAGTGTGTGTATGGCAGATTCCAGCAATCTGGGCCTAAGATAGTGTCTAGAATCTGTGGCGTTCTGTATACAATGCTGAAACTACATCAGGAAACATGGTATTGCAGATTCCAATGCTCTGGGCCCTCTAGAGTGTCTTTAATCTGTGGTGTTCTGTAGACAGCAGTGTGCTGAGTCAGAAAACAGTGTGTGTATGGCAGATTCCAGCAATCTGGGCCTAAGATAGTGTCTAGAATCTGTGGCGTTCTGTATACAATGCTGAAACTACATCAGGAAACATGGTATTGCAGATTCCAATGCTCTGGGCCCTCTAGAGTGTCTTTAATCTGTGGTGTTCTGTAGACAGCAGTGTGCTAAGTCAGAAAACAGTGTGTGTATGGCAGATTCCAGCAATCTGGGCCTAAGATAGTGTCTAGAATCTGTGGCGTTCTGTATACAATGCTGAAACTACATCAGGAAACATGGTATTGCAGATTCCAATGCTCTGGGCCCTCTAGAGTGTCTTTAATCTGTGGTGTTCTGTAGACAGCAGTGTGCTAAGTCAGAAAACAGTGTGTGTATGGCAGATTCCAGCAATCTGGGCCTAAGATAGTGTCTAGAATCTGTGGCGTTCTGTATACAATGCTGAAACTACATCAGGAAACATGGTATTGCAGATTCCAATGCTCTGGGCCCTCTAGAGTGTCTTTAATCTGTGGTGTTCTGTAGACAGCAGTGTGCTAAGTCAGAAAACAGTGTGTGTATGGCAGATTCCAGCAATCTGGGCCTAAGATAGTGTCTAGAATCTGTGGCGTTCTGTATACAATGCTGAAACTACATCAGGAAACATGGTATTGCAGATTCCAATGCTCTGGGCCCTCTAGAGTGTCTTTAATCTGTGGTGTTCTGTAGACAGCAGTGTGCTAAGTCAGAAAACAGTGTGTGTATGGCAGATTCCAGCAATCTGGGCCTAAGATAGTGTCTAGAATCTGTGGCGTTCTGTATACAATGCTGAAACTACATCAGGAAACATGGTATTGCAGATTCCAATGCTCTGGGCCCTCTAGAGTGTCTTTAATCTGTGGTGTTCTGTAGACAGCAGTGTGCTAAGTCAGAAAACAGTGTGTGTATGGCAGATTCCAGCAATCTGGGCCTAAGATAGTGTCTAGAATCTGTGGCGTTCTGTATACAATGCTGAAACTACATCAGGAAACATGGTATTGCAGATTCCAATGCTCTGGGCCCTCTAGAGTGTCTTTAATCTGTGGTGTTCTGTAGACAGCAGTGTGCTAAGTCAGAAAACAGTGTGTGTATGGCAGATTCCAGCAATCTGGGCCTAAGATAGTGTCTAGAATCTGTGGCGTTCTGTATACAATGCTGAAACTACATCAGGAAACATGGTATTGCAGATTCCAATGCTCTGGGCCCTCTAGAGTGTCTTTAATCTGTGGTGTTCTGTAGACAGCAGTGTGCTAAGTCAGAAAACAGTGTGTGTATGGCAGATTCCAGCAATCTGGGCCTAAGATAGTGTCTAGAATCTGTGGCGTTCTGTATACAATGCTGAAACTACATCAGGAAACATGGTATTGCAGATTCCAATGCTCTGGGCCCTCTAGAGTGTCTTTAATCTGTGGTGTTCTGTAGACAGCAGTGTGCTAAGTCAGAAAACAGTGTGTGTATGGCAGATTCCAGCAATCTGGGCCTAAGATAGTGTCTAGAATCTGTGGCGTTCTGTATACAATGCTGAAACTACATCAGGAAACATGGTATTGCAGATTCCAATGCTCTGGGCCCTCTAGAGTGTCTTTAATCTGTGGTGTTCTGTAGACAGCAGTGTGCTAAGTCAGAAAACAGTGTGTGTATGGCAGATTCCAGCAATCTGGGCCTAAGATAGTGTCTAGAATCTGTGGCGTTCTGTATACAATGCTGAAACTACATCAGGAAACATGGTATTGCAGATTCCAATGCTCTGGGCCCTCTAGAGTGTCTTTAATCTGTGGTGTTCTGTAGACAGCAGTGTGCTGAGTCAGAAAACAGTGTGTGTATGGCAGATTCCAGCAATCTGGGCCTAAGATAGTGTCTAGAATCTGTGGCGTTCTGTATACAATGCTGAAACTACATCAGGAAACATGGTATTGCAGATTCCAATGCTCTGGGCCCTCTAGAGTGTCTTTAATCTGTGGTGTTCTGTAGACAGCAGTGTGCTAAGTCAGAAAACAGTGTGTGTATGGCAGATTCCAGCAATCTGGGCCTAAGATAGTGTCTAGAATCTGTGGCGTTCTGTATACAATGCTGAAACTACATCAGGAAACATGGTATTGCAGATTCCAATGCTCTGGGCCCTCTAGAGTGTCTTTAATCTGTGGTGTTCTGTAGACAGCAGTGTGCTAAGTCAGAAAACAGTGTGTGTATGGCAGATTCCAGCAATCTGGGCCTAAGATAGTGTCTAGAATCTGTGGCGTTCTGTATACAATGCTGAAACTACATCAGGAAACATGGTATTGCAGATTCCAATGCTCTGGGCCCTCTAGAGTGTCTTTAATCTGTGGTGTTCTGTAGACAGCAGTGTGCTAAGTCAGAAAACAGTGTGTGTATGGCAGATTCCAGCAATCTGGGCCTAAGATAGTGTCTAGAATCTGTGGCGTTCTGTATACAATGCTGAAACTACATCAGGAAACATGGTATTGCAGATTCCAATGCTCTGGGCCCTCTAGAGTGTCTTTAATCTGTGGTGTTCTGTAGACAGCAGTGTGCTAAGTCAGAAAACAGTGTGTGTATGGCAGATTCCAGCAATCTGGGCCTAAGATAGTGTCTAGAATCTGTGGCGTTCTGTATACAATGCTGAAACTACATCAGGAAACATGGTATTGCAGATTCCAATGCTCTGGGCCCTCTAGAGTGTCTTTAATCTGTGGTGTTCTGTAGACAGCAGTGTGCTGAGTCAGAAAACAGTGTGTGTATGGCAGATTCCAGCAATCTGGGCCTAAGATAGTGTCTAGAATCTGTGGCGTTCTGTATACAATGCTGAAACTACATCAGGAAACATGGTATTGCAGATTCCAATGCTCTGGGCCCTCTAGAGTGTCTTTAATCTGTGGTGTTCTGTAGACAGCAGTGTGCTAAGTCAGAAAACAGTGTGTGTATGGCAGATTCCAGCAATCTGGGCCTAAGATAGTGTCTAGAATCTGTGGCGTTCTGTATACAATGCTGAAACTACATCAGGAAACATGGTATTGCAGATTCCAATGCTCTGGGCCCTCTAGAGTGTCTTTAATCTGTGGTGTTCTGTAGACAGCAGTGTGCTAAGTCAGAAAACAGTGTGTGTATGGCAGATTCCAGCAATCTGGGCCTAAGATAGTGTCTAGAATCTGTGGCGTTCTGTATACAATGCTGAAACTACATCAGGAAACATGGTATTGCAGATTCCAATGCTCTGGGCCCTCTAGAGTGTCTTTAATCTGTGGTGTTCTGTAGACAGCAGTGTGCTAAGTCAGAAAACAGTGTGTGTATGGCAGATTCCAGCAATCTGGGCCTAAGATAGTGTCTAGAATCTGTGGCGTTCTGTATACAATGCTGAAACTACATCAGGAAACATGGTATTGCAGATTCCAATGCTCTGGGCCCTCTAGAGTGTCTTTAATCTGTGGTGTTCTGTAGACAGCAGTGTGCTAAGTCAGAAAACAGTGTGTGTATGGCAGATTCCAGCAATCTGGGCCTAAGATAGTGTCTAGAATCTGTGGCGTTCTGTATACAATGCTGAAACTACATCAGGAAACATGGTATTGCAGATTCCAATGCTCTGGGCCCTCTAGAGTGTCTTTAATCTGTGGTGTTCTGTAGACAGCAGTGTGCTAAGTCAGAAAACAGTGTGTGTATGGCAGATTCCAGCAATCTGGGCCTAAGATAGTGTCTAGAATCTGTGGCGTTCTGTATACAATGCTGAAACTACATCAGGAAACATGGTATTGCAGATTCCAATGCTCTGGGCCCTCTAGAGTGTCTTTAATCTGTGGTGTTCTGTAGACAGCAGTGTGCTAAGTCAGAAAACAGTGTGTGTATGGCAGATTCCAGCAATCTGGGCCTAAGATAGTGTCTAGAATCTGTGGCGTTCTGTATACAATGCTGAAACTACATCAGGAAACATGGTATTGCAGATTCCAATGCTCTGGGCCCTCTAGAGTGTCTTTAATCTGTGGTGTTCTGTAGACAGCAGTGTGCTAAGTCAGAAAACAGTGTGTGTATGGCAGATTCCAGCAATCTGGGCCTAAGATAGTGTCTAGAATCTGTGGCGTTCTGTATACAATGCTGAAACTACATCAGGAAACATGGTATTGCAGATTCCAATGCTCTGGGCCCTCTAGAGTGTCTTTAATCTGTGGTGTTCTGTAGACAGCAGTGTGCTAAGTCAGAAAACAGTGTGTGTATGGCAGATTCCAGCAATCTGGGCCTAAGATAGTGTCTAGAATCTGTGGCGTTCTGTATACAATGCTGAAACTACATCAGGAAACATGGTATTGCAGATTCCAATGCTCTGGGCCCTCTAGAGTGTCTTTAATCTGTGGTGTTCTGTAGACAGCAGTGTGCTAAGTCAGAAAACAGTGTGTGTATGGCAGATTCCAGCAATCTGGGCCTAAGATAGTGTCTAGAATCTGTGGCGTTCTGTATACAATGCTGAAACTACATCAGGAAACATGGTATTGCAGATTCCAATGCTCTGGGCCCTCTAGAGTGTCTTTAATCTGTGGTGTTCTGTAGACAGCAGTGTGCTAAGTCAGAAAACAGTGTGTGTATGGCAGATTCCAGCAATCTGGGCCTAAGATAGTGTCTAGAATCTGTGGCGTTCTGTATACAATGCTGAAACTACATCAGGAAACATGGTATTGCAGATTCCAATGCTCTGGGCCCTCTAGAGTGTCTTTAATCTGTGGTGTTCTGTAGACAGCAGTGTGCTAAGTCAGAAAACAGTGTGTGTATGGCAGATTCCAGCAATCTGGGCCTAAGATAGTGTCTAGAATCTGTGGCGTTCTGTATACAATGCTGAAACTACATCAGGAAACATGGTATTGCAGATTCCAATGCTCTGGGCCCTCTAGAGTGTCTTTAATCTGTGGTGTTCTGTAGACAGCAGTGTGCTGAGTCAGAAAACAGTGTGTGTATGGCAGATTCCAGCAATCTGGGCCTAAGATAGTGTCTAGAATCTGTGGCGTTCTGTATACAATGCTGAAACTACATCAGGAAACATGGTATTGCAGATTCCAATGCTCTGGGCCCTCTAGAGTGTCTTTAATCTGTGGTGTTCTGTAGACAGCAGTGTGCTGAGTCAGAAAACAGTGTGTGTATGGCAGATTCCAGCAATCTGGGCCTAAGATAGTGTCTAGAATCTGTGGCGTTCTGTATACAATGCTGAAACTACATCAGGAAACATGGTATTGCAGATTCCAATGCTCTGGGCCCTCTAGAGTGTCTTTAATCTGTGGTGTTCTGTAGACAGCAGTGTGCTAAGTCAGAAAACAGTGTGTGTATGGCAGATTCCAGCAATCTGGGCCTAAGATAGTGTCTAGAATCTGTGGCGTTCTGTATACAATGCTGAAACTACATCAGGAAACATGGTATTGCAGATTCCAATGCTCTGGGCCCTCTAGAGTGTCTTTAATCTGTGGTGTTCTGTAGACAGCAGTGTGCTGAGTCAGAAAACAGTGTGTGTATGGCAGATTCCAGCAATCTGGGCCTAAGATAGTGTCTAGAATCTGTGGCGTTCTGTATACAATGCTGAAACTACATCAGGAAACATGGTATTGCAGATTCCAATGCTCTGGGCCCTCTAGAGTGTCTTTAATCTGTGGTGTTCTGTAGACAGCAGTGTGCTGAGTCAGAAAACAGTGTGTGTATGGCAGATTCCAGCAATCTGGGCCTAAGATAGTGTCTAGAATCTGTGGCGTTCTGTATACAATGCTGAAACTACATCAGGAAACATGGTATTGCAGATTCCAATGCTCTGGGCCCTCTAGAGTGTCTTTAATCTGTGGTGTTCTGTAGACAGCAGTGTGCTGAGTCAGAAAACAGTGTGTGTATGGCAGATTCCAGCAATCTGGGCCTAAGATAGTGTCTAGAATCTGTGGCGTTCTGTATACAATGCTGAAACTACATCAGGAAACATGGTATTGCAGATTCCAATGCTCTGGGCCCTCTAGAGTGTCTTTAATCTGTGGTGTTCTGTAGACAGCAGTGTGCTAAGTCAGAAAACAGTGTGTGTATGGCAGATTCCAGCAATCTGGGCCTAAGATAGTGTCTAGAATCTGTGGCGTTCTGTATACAATGCTGAAACTACATCAGGAAACATGGTATTGCAGATTCCAATGCTCTGGGCCCTCTAGAGTGTCTTTAATCTGTGGTGTTCTGTAGACAGCAGTGTGCTGAGTCAGAAAACAGTGTGTGTATGGCAGATTCCAGCAATCTGGGCCTAAGATAGTGTCTAGAATCTGTGGCGTTCTGTATACAATGCTGAAACTACATCAGGAAACATGGTATTGCAGATTCCAATGCTCTGGGCCCTCTAGAGTGTCTTTAATCTGTGGTGTTCTGTAGACAGCAGTGTGCTGAGTCAGAAAACAGTGTGTGTATGGCAGATTCCAGCAATCTGGGCCTAAGATAGTGTCTAGAATCTGTGGCGTTCTGTATACAATGCTGAAACTACATCAGGAAACATGGTATTGCAGATTCCAATGCTCTGGGCCCTCTAGAGTGTCTTTAATCTGTGGTGTTCTGTAGACAGCAGTGTGCTAAGTCAGAAAACAGTGTGTGTATGGCAGATTCCAGCAATCTGGGCCTAAGATAGTGTCTAGAATCTGTGGCGTTCTGTATACAATGCTGAAACTACATCAGGAAACATGGTATTGCAGATTCCAATGCTCTGGGCCCTCTAGAGTGTCTTTAATCTGTGGTGTTCTGTAGACAGCAGTGTGCTGAGTCAGAAAACAGTGTGTGTATGGCAGATTCCAGCAATCTGGGCCTAAGATAGTGTCTAGAATCTGTGGCGTTCTGTATACAATGCTGAAACTACATCAGGAAACATGGTATTGCAGATTCCAATGCTCTGGGCCCTCTAGAGTGTCTTTAATCTGTGGTGTTCTGTAGACAGCAGTGTGCTGAGTCAGAAAACAGTGTGTGTATGGCAGATTCCAGCAATCTGGGCCTAAGATAGTGTCTAGAATCTGTGGCGTTCTGTATACAATGCTGAAACTACATCAGGAAACATGGTATTGCAGATTCCAATGCTCTGGGCCCTCTAGAGTGTCTTTAATCTGTGGTGTTCTGTAGACAGCAGTGTGCTAAGTCAGAAAACAGTGTGTGTATGGCAGATTCCAGCAATCTGGGCCTAAGATAGTGTCTAGAATCTGTGGCGTTCTGTATACAATGCTGAAACTACATCAGGAAACATGGTATTGCAGATTCCAATGCTCTGGGCCCTCTAGAGTGTCTTTAATCTGTGGTGTTCTGTAGACAGCAGTGTGCTGAGTCAGAAAACAGTGTGTGTATGGCAGATTCCAGCAATCTGGGCCTAAGATAGTGTCTAGAATCTGTGGCGTTCTGTATACAATGCTGAAACTACATCAGGAAACATGGTATTGCAGATTCCAATGCTCTGGGCCCTCTAGAGTGTCTTTAATCTGTGGTGTTCTGTAGACAGCAGTGTGCTGAGTCAGAAAACAGTGTGTGTATGGCAGATTCCAGCAATCTGGGCCTAAGATAGTGTCTAGAATCTGTGGCGTTCTGTATACAATGCTGAAACTACATCAGGAAACATGGTATTGCAGATTCCAATGCTCTGGGCCCTCTAGAGTGTCTTTAATCTGTGGTGTTCTGTAGACAGCAGTGTGCTGAGTCAGAAAACAGTGTGTGTATGGCAGATTCCAGCAATCTGGGCCTAAGATAGTGTCTAGAATCTGTGGCGTTCTGTATACAATGCTGAAACTACATCAGGAAACATGGTATTGCAGATTCCAATGCTCTGGGCCCTCTAGAGTGTCTTTAATCTGTGGTGTTCTGTAGACAGCAGTGTGCTGAGTCAGAAAACAGTGTGTGTATGGCAGATTCCAGCAATCTGGGCCTAAGATAGTGTCTAGAATCTGTGGCGTTCTGTATACAATGCTGAAACTACATCAGGAAACATGGTATTGCAGATTCCAATGCTCTGGGCCCTCTAGAGTGTCTTTAATCTGTGGTGTTCTGTAGACAGCAGTGTGCTAAGTCAGAAAACAGTGTGTGTATGGCAGATTCCAGCAATCTGGGCCTAAGATAGTGTCTAGAATCTGTGGCGTTCTGTATACAATGCTGAAACTACATCAGGAAACATGGTATTGCAGATTCCAATGCTCTGGGCCCTCTAGAGTGTCTTTAATCTGTGGTGTTCTGTAGACAGCAGTGTGCTAAGTCAGAAAACAGTGTGTGTATGGCAGATTCCAGCAATCTGGGCCTAAGATAGTGTCTAGAATCTGTGGCGTTCTGTATACAATGCTGAAACTACATCAGGAAACATGGTATTGCAGATTCCAATGCTCTGGGCCCTCTAGAGTGTCTTTAATCTGTGGTGTTCTGTAGACAGCAGTGTGCTGAGTCAGAAAACAGTGTGTGTATGGCAGATTCCAGCAATCTGGGCCTAAGATAGTGTCTAGAATCTGTGGCGTTCTGTATACAATGCTGAAACTACATCAGGAAACATGGTATTGCAGATTCCAATGCTCTGGGCCCTCTAGAGTGTCTTTAATCTGTGGTGTTCTGTAGACAGCAGTGTGCTAAGTCAGAAAACAGTGTGTGTATGGCAGATTCCAGCAATCTGGGCCTAAGATAGTGTCTAGAATCTGTGGCGTTCTGTATACAATGCTGAAACTACATCAGGAAACATGGTATTGCAGATTCCAATGCTCTGGGCCCTCTAGAGTGTCTTTAATCTGTGGTGTTCTGTAGACAGCAGTGTGCTGAGTCAGAAAACAGTGTGTGTATGGCAGATTCCAGCAATCTGGGCCTAAGATAGTGTCTAGAATCTGTGGCGTTCTGTATACAATGCTGAAACTACATCAGGAAACATGGTATTGCAGATTCCAATGCTCTGGGCCCTCTAGAGTGTCTTTAATCTGTGGTGTTCTGTAGACAGCAGTGTGCTAAGTCAGAAAACAGTGTGTGTATGGCAGATTCCAGCAATCTGGGCCTAAGATAGTGTCTAGAATCTGTGGCGTTCTGTATACAATGCTGAAACTACATCAGGAAACATGGTATTGCAGATTCCAATGCTCTGGGCCCTCTAGAGTGTCTTTAATCTGTGGTGTTCTGTAGACAGCAGTGTGCTGAGTCAGAAAACAGTGTGTGTATGGCAGATTCCAGCAATCTGGGCCTAAGATAGTGTCTAGAATCTGTGGCGTTCTGTATACAATGCTGAAACTACATCAGGAAACATGGTATTGCAGATTCCAATGCTCTGGGCCCTCTAGAGTGTCTTTAATCTGTGGTGTTCTGTAGACAGCAGTGTGCTGAGTCAGAAAACAGTGTGTGTATGGCAGATTCCAGCAATCTGGGCCTAAGATAGTGTCTAGAATCTGTGGCGTTCTGTATACAATGCTGAAACTACATCAGGAAACATGGTATTGCAGATTCCAATGCTCTGGGCCCTCTAGAGTGTCTTTAATCTGTGGTGTTCTGTAGACAGCAGTGTGCTGAGTCAGAAAACAGTGTGTGTATGGCAGATTCCAGCAATCTGGGCCTAAGATAGTGTCTAGAATCTGTGGCGTTCTGTATACAATGCTGAAACTACATCAGGAAACATGGTATTGCAGATTCCAATGCTCTGGGCCCTCTAGAGTGTCTTTAATCTGTGGTGTTCTGTAGACAGCAGTGTGCTGAGTCAGAAAACAGTGTGTGTATGGCAGATTCCAGCAATCTGGGCCTAAGATAGTGTCTAGAATCTGTGGCGTTCTGTATACAATGCTGAAACTACATCAGGAAACATGGTATTGCAGATTCCAATGCTCTGGGCCCTCTAGAGTGTCTTTAATCTGTGGTGTTCTGTAGACAGCAGTGTGCTAAGTCAGAAAACAGTGTGTGTATGGCAGATTCCAGCAATCTGGGCCTAAGATAGTGTCTAGAATCTGTGGCGTTCTGTATACAATGCTGAAACTACATCAGGAAACATGGTATTGCAGATTCCAATGCTCTGGGCCCTCTAGAGTGTCTTTAATCTGTGGTGTTCTGTAGACAGCAGTGTGCTGAGTCAGAAAACAGTGTGTGTATGGCAGATTCCAGCAATCTGGGCCTAAGATAGTGTCTAGAATCTGTGGCGTTGGGGGGCGTGGCTTGACTGCTGAGGGAGATGGTCGCATGAGGTGAGAGCTCCTCTGCAGTTCTGCTCAAAAGCGACTAAAAAGCTATAATTTCCCTCAAAATGGATTACTTTGCACGTACTAAACGATCCAAGAGCATGAAGATGAAGAGATATAAGAATTCTGAGCGGTCAGCCAGGAGGAAAAGTTCCTTCTCAAGCCATGAAAGGGACGACCGGGACGATGCAGGAACAGCATCGGACGTATCAACGGCATCCAGCTCTATGAGAGCCCCTACTCTTGATAAACTACCATCGTACTCTACCCCGGTCAGTAGAGAGAAAAGATTACCACAGCTACCTCCCTGTACGCCATTAAAGAGAGGAAAAGCGGCAGAGGCAGCGGCGGCCCCAGCGACTGCGGCGCCCGACCCTTATCTCACCCCACCCAGCTTTGACAAAAGAAGCAGCCTGGAGAAAGATGGCGGATCAGAGATGGAACAACAGGCCCGGTCTCCGGCCTCGCCTGAGCTCAGTGAACCGGAGCAGGGTGAACCGGCCGGGCAGAACAGAGGATTAAACAAAAAATCGCCGATAACAGTGACCCAGGAAAAGGACTATGAGACGCAACAGGCTCAGAGCCGAGGAGCTGCAGGCGCTGGATTAGATCAAAATGTAAGCCACGATGCTTTTGCGGACATTACAGCAACAGATAAAGAAGTTTCTGGGAATTTATTGAAAGAAATGCTCCTAGCTCTGAGGGCCTCCATTAATGCGGACTTTAAATCTACCATCCTCCCCCTGCAACAGACTGTAGCAGAAATCGGGGACAGAGTCTCACATGTGGAGGTGAAAATGGAAGAATTCGCGGCTTCTCAGAATGAAGTAATCGACAGATACAACGCGACGGAGGACACAGTACAGGCGCTACAGGCGAAGGTAAATGATTTAGAAGACCGCAGTAGACGCAATAATATAAAGTTCCGGGGGATCCCTGAATCAGTGTCTAACCGAGATCTAGAGCCATACATTGAGGATCTAGTCAAAACCCTTATACCCCACGCAAAGGATTATGAGCTATGTATAGATAGGGCTCATAGACTCCCAAAACCTGCTTTTTTGAATAAGGATGTACCTAGAGATGTGCTGGCCCGATTCACCTTCTATCACATCAAAGAATTAATGATGAGGGAGATGAGGAAGAACCCCTCTCTCCCAGAACATTTTTCTGGCCTAAAACTATTTACGGATTTGTCTGCGGCGACCATTAAAACCAGAAGAACCTTTATGCAGGTTACTAAAACTTTGGCTGCAAATGATATCAGTTATAGGTGGGGCTTCCCAGTTAAAGTGTTGGTATTTAAAGGTGGTGAAATGCATGCGTTGACCTCCCCTGAATCTGCAATGGTCACTCTGGAACAATGGGGGTTGAAAATTGAACCAGCGACACGTTTCCAAGATGGCCACCGCAACAAGCCACAAAGAAACCAACGCCCTGCTAGACCAAGGGAGGACAAAGGGACAATATACAGATAAGAACAAAGACTAATCCTTGAGGTTGCTACATGGAGCATCACTGCTGCAGAGGGACAATCCCCATGTTAGCCGGACTAACCCGCCCTACACTTTGTCACACCATTGGATGGCGTACGCCCATCCACTCGGGTTCGCCCTATTTTTTAAAGGGCTGTTCTGTTTTTTTTTTCTGTTTTCACCTGCTGTTTTTTACACAGCAGAAGCGATTCGTTCTTATGCCACTTTTGCAGAAGCTATTGCCTTTGAATACGCCTATACATATTCCTTCTGTCCCGGATCCCAGCGACTAATCGGTTTCAGTGACGCGATTTTTGGTAAGTACTGCTGGTGTTATGACCTGAGTGTTATGAGATACATAGCGGTGTATGATTTTTGGCCATGTCTATTGCTTTAACCTCTATTAATGCGAGGGGACTTAACTCCCCTTTTAAACGGCACCAACTGTGGAGAGAGGCTATGAACACGGGTTGCGACGTCCTGTATGCCCAGGAGACACACTTTTCCATAAATAATACTCCCATAATGCGCCATAGGCGTTTCCCTAAGGTTATATACACCACATATTCCAGAAAACAAAGAGGAGTTCTGATAGCCTTCAAGGATTCTGTAACAGTGGATATCCAAGAACAGTACATAGATACGGAGGGCAGGTATATTATATTGGTGGTGCTCATTGATAATAAGCTATTTACCTTAGCTAACGTGTATGCCCCTAACTCTGGTCAAATTAGATTCCTGAAGAAAATTTGCAAAAAAATTAACAACGTCAAAAAGGGACATCTCATTTGGGGAGGAGATTTTAATGCAGTCTTAGATACGCAATTGGACACTACTCATGGGGATAGACATAGAGACACAGCGGTCAAAAATTTGCTAGAGCGGAACGAGTTATTTGACATTTGGAGGTTGAGACATGCAACAGAGAGAGACTATACCCATTTCTCCCATAAGAATAAATCATATTCCAGAATAGATTATTTCCTGATAGAAAGACCCCTTATAGACTTGGTTTCATGTTCTGACATTGGTAGCATAGTGTGGTCTGACCACGCCCCCATTACTCTGAAAATTGCCATAAATAAACATCAGACTAGTGATTATGTGTGGAGACTAGATTCATTTATTTTAAAAAATGATAAAATGGCAGAATCTATTAAAGCAGACTTAGAGGAGTATTTTGATATTAACAACACCCCTGGAATGGACCCCTTCACTGTTTGGTCTGCCCATAAGGCAAAAATCAGAGGTTCATTTTTATCTCTAAACTCTTATCTCAAAAAACAAAGAGAGAGGGAACTAAACGAATCCTTGCTCAGGGTCAAAGATTTAGAAGCTAAACATAAGCTTAATCCGTCATTCCCATTAACACAGGACCTTCAGAAACTCAGATTTAAAATCTACAACCTTTTGCTTTTCAAATATGAAAAAATGGTGAGACAATCCAAATTGAACTACTATTCCCAAGATAACAAAGCGGGGGCGAGGCTTGCCAGGCGCCTGAAGACAAAATTCCAAAGATCAAAAATAAGTCAGATTAGACACCCCCTCACAAGACAGGTCAAATTAGCCCCTAGGGATATTGCTAATGCCTTTGCTCAATTTTATAAGGATTTATACAATTTGGCCCCAGACCCCCAAAATTCTATAGGAGAAACAATTATGACTGAATTTCTAGAAAAAATCAACCTCCCAAAAATTAGACCAGAACTTCTCCAAAATTTGAACCTCCCTATCTCTCAGGAAGAAATTGTCAAAGCTATTAAATCCTCACCCAATCAGAAGTCCCCAGGCCCAGATGGCTTTTCGACTGAGTATTATAAAAAATACATAGATACCCTTCTCCCACATATACATAAGATCTTCAATTTAGCTTTTACTACAGGTAGATTCCCTGAAGATATGCTCAAAGCCACTATCGTAACAATCCCGAAACCAGAAAAAGACCCCTTAGAGATTAAGAACTATAGGCCAATCTCCCTACTAAATGTAGATTTGAAACTTTATTCAAAAATTTTAGCAGACAGGTTCCAAATTATATTGCCTGAATTGATTCACAAAGACCAGGTGGGATTCCTTAAAAATAGGCAGGGTCCAGACAATACTAGACGGGTTCTGACTTTGCTCCAATGCTGTGAAAAATACAATACTCCATCAGTTTTCCTCACAATTGATGCCGAAAAAGCATTCGACCGCATCAACTGGCTATATGCCTTTAAAGCACTGGAAGCTTTCGGTATCAAGGGGTCTATTCAATCCGGCATTGGAGCACTGTACAGCAGCCCATCTGCCAGTGTATATGTTAATGGATGCATGTCTGAAACATTTACCATCACAAATGGAACAAGACAGGGATGCCCCTTTTCCCCCCTGTTATTCGTTATGTCCATTGAACCACTAGCTGCTGCGATCAGGGCTACATCTAGGATACAGGGCATAAAGTTGGGTCATAGTGAATACAAACTTGCTTTATTTGCAGACGACGTGATCCTAACTTTAACTGATCCACTCAAATCCCTGGAGGCCTTTTTTGAAATGGCTGAGACCTTTGGTCAATTATCATTTTATAAGATCAACCAGGACAAATCACAGGCTCTCCCTATGAACATTAATCCCATATTATTGCAGGATCTCAAGCACCGATTCAAATTAGATTGGCAAAAATCCAAAATTACATACCTGGGCATACAGGTGTCGCACCCTTCTTCTAGACTTTTTGATAATAATTTCCCTAAGTTGGCCTCTGAAATAGGTAAGGACATGGCTGAATTCTCAAAAAATACTGTATCATGGCTGGGCAGAGTAGCAGCTTATAAAATGCTACTTCTGCCCAGACTACTGTATCTCTTCAGGTCAATACCAGTTGATATCCCTGAAGCATTTTTCGCGTCACTGAATGACAAACTGAGGAAATACATATGGGAACGCAAAAAATCTAGGGTAGCCTTCAAAACTATCATGAGACATCAGAAGAAAGGAGGACTAGGGGTTCCACATCTTAAGTTCTACTTTTATGCAGCAGTCTTGGACCAACTTTCTCATTGGTGGTCCAACAACCCAGACAAAATATGGGTCCAGATAGAGAAACAGATATGTGGTCTTGGGACACTTAAATCAAGATTGCTGGCACCCATTTTAGGCCTTCCCCTCCCCCCACCTCATATCAACATAATCAGGTTTTCAGATAATGTCTGGAAAGCTTTCCTTGATGTGAAGAAAGGAAGGATTCATCTACCCCTAACTGATTGCACGCTTGACTTCCTACATGACCAAATTGATATAGTGCCCACTCAAGAATGGAGAGACAAAGGAGTTGCCTCCTTACACGATTTTATTGTAGCTGACAGAATTCTATCCTTTTCAGAACTTAAAATTAAATTCGGCCTTAGCAGAGATGATCTCTACAGATACCTCAAGATTAGAGATTTCATAAATAAAAGAGAGATCAGAAATAGACAGATACTTCCTCACATGACCCCTATAGGCAAATTATTCAAAAAGAAAAAGAGTATCTCTAGCTTCTACAATCAGCTTACAGAATCCCTCAACTCCGCTCCAAACCACTATATGGCCAAATGGGAACAAGATCTGAATATTAAGACAGACCTAGCTGACTGGTACACCTCCTTTGCCAATGTACACAAATATTTTCATTGCACAAACCATAAAGAGGTTCTTCTTAAGACCTATCTAAAATGGTATCATACCCCTAGCAAACTCCATCTTATGTTTCCTGGAACTACTGATAGGTGCTGGAGGCAATGCGGAGAAAAGGGGACGCTCCTTCATGTCCTATGGGAGTGCGTCTCTATTAGACCCCTATGGAAAGCAGCAAGTCTCCTAATCTGGAAAATTTTAAAGATTAGGATTGATCTTACCCCCCAATTGGCATTACTACTCCTAGGTCTGGAAGACATCCCTTATCAATCAAGGTCTATAGTGGCACACATAGCCATGTCCACGAAATTGATAATTACACGTCATTGGAAGTCAGAAGATACTCCACACATTAAGGAGGTATGGCAGGCTATTAATACCACATGTTCCTTTGAACACTCCATAGCTAGGATCCAGGACAGACTTGATGTCTACCATTATAGATGGGATGTATGGCGTAATAGTTCCTACTATTCTTCCCAGATTTGAAGGCTAATTCTGCACTTATCTGTTGTTGTTGGGTTTACACCCTTTGTTATTTTTGTTTTCTTTTGTTTTCCCTCCTAGGATACAAAGCAACTTGGTTGATACAAACTTGTAATCCTTAATGTTTCCGCACTATTATCTATGTATATTCAAATCTATATTTGATATTTAATTTCTTACCCCTATGTGTCATAGGAGAGATGTTTATGTTTTATTGAACCCTTTGGTTCTTGTTATTGAAAAATTCAAAAATAAAATATTGCATAGAATCTGTGGCGTTCTGTATACAATGCTGAAACTACATCAGGAAACATTTTATTGCAGATTCCAATGCTCTGGGCCCTCTATATGTAAACTTTTTTATTTTAAAGGTTTTTTCAAAAATATATACTGTGGAGTTACATCACTCCAAATGAATAAATGAAAACATTTCTTTACATTTTTGAAAAATGATATGCACATATCCATATCAAAAGAAATAAAGCCATTGATACAAGAACAAATAAAATATGACAAACATGGAAAGAGTAGGGAAGGAGGGAGGGAGGGGGAAAGGGAAAGGAAAGGGAAGAACAGGAAAAGGAAAAAAAAAAAAAAAAAAAAAAAACAGGTTACCAGTCAAGATAACATTTTAGTGAGTCTTTTGGAAAATGGTCTATGTATAGTCCTCTTGGTATATTGACTCAACTTTGACAGATAATCAATTAAACACAATCATTTAACATCAAACTTGTTCTTTCTGGTGTCAGATATGTAGTCCATTTTTCCCAAATGTCCTCAAATCTTTGCCTTTTATGAGCTAAAGTCCACCTCATTTTCTCAAAGCTCTGTACTTTCTTGATCTCCAGAATCCATTCCTTTAGCGTTGGGGGTTCTTTTTGCAGCCACTTCCTTGGTATTAATATCTTGGCCGCATTGAGGAAAAGCATACATAACTCTGACTTAATACCAGCATGACATACATCAAACCAATTAAACAGAATCAGATGTAGAGAGAAGGTCGTTTTAGTTTTGAAAACCTCATTAACAATTTTATTTATCTTTTCCCAAAATGGAACAATTAAAGGACATTTGTACCAAATATGAGCGTATGTCCCCCTCTCTCCTCCACATCTCCAACAGCAATCCGAAATCTCAGGGTTTATTCTATGTAACAAGGCCGGTGTTTTATACCACCGTGACGTTAATTTGTATTGCATCTCTTGATACAAATAGCATTTTGAGATTGAGTGAGCATTCTTCAATATGTGGCTTGTTTGTGTCGCGTTAAATGGAGAGTTCAGGTCCTTGCTCCAGTTCTCCAAGTAAGTTAAAGGTTTAATCGAATCAGTTATTAGTTTATAACATTTAGATATCAGATGATCCCTGGAAGAGCGACTGCGGAGTAGAGACGAGACCACAGTCTCCTTAGCTGGGGCAACATGATCAGGGTGAATCTTATTTAAAAGATCCGAAAATTTTTGATATTGAGCAGTAGGGATGCTAATCTGACTATAGGTGAGTTTTAATTTGTTTAAGGGCAAGGTTTTCCCATTTTCATAAAAGTTTTTAATAGGAGTCTCTCCTAATAGATTATTGCTTTTGAATATTTTGTGCCATATATGCCAAGTATTGGGGACGAGACTTATGAGTGGTGTATCTAGGCTTTTGTTAGAGAGAAAATTCTGGGTTTTGTTGATTGCATGCCATCTTTTGAGGGAGAATTTTGTTAATGGATTTTTGATCCTTCTCAGATTTTGAGTATAGTTAGTTGTCTTCCATAACATAGAGAATAGGCTAATCTCCGAACAATCAGTTTCAATATCAACCCACAGTTTTTTTGCTGGGGAAACACCCCATTCCAGTAATCTTGTTATCAGAGTAGCCTTATAGTATCCTTCTATGTCCGGAAGTCCAACACCTCCTTCCTTTTTATTTTTTGTCATAGTGTAATATGATAACCTATTGTGTTTGTTTTGCCACACAAACTTCAAGAGGAGACGCTTAATCTTATTAAAAAATTCTTTAGGAACCTCAATTGGAAGGGTCTGGAATAAGTACAAGATTTTAGGCAAAATCATCATTTTAATAATATTGACTTTCCCAAACCATGAAAGGAATAACACTTCCCAGTCCTTCAGTTGTTTTTCAATATTTTTAAGAAGGGGTACGTGGTTAAATTTATATAAGTCTGATTGGTCTAAACATATATTTACTCCCAGGTATTTAAAGGAGTGAGGGGCCGGTTTAAGATCACTTAGACTTTTTATCCTGTCCCAGGTACTGCTATCTAGTGAGACATTAAATATTTCTGATTTGTTTAAGTTTATTTTAAAATCTGAGGCTTTGTTAAAGGCCTCAAACTCTTTGATAAGCTCCGGAAGAGAATTCAGGGGGTCTGTTAAGACGAAGAGGGTATCATCTGCAAAAGCAGCTATTTTATGATTGCCTGATTTGGTTGACAGTCCTTTAATATTCAGATTATCTCTGATCCTAGATAGAAAGGGTTCAAGAGACAAAACAAAAAGAAGGGGGGATAGGGGGCAACCCTGTCTTGTCCCATTATATATATTAAATGATTCTGAAAGAGTACCATTAGCTCGAACTTGTGCAGAGGGGGTAGTGTATAGTGCCATAATTTTTTCTATAAAGATTGCAGGGAAGGCAAATTTTTTTAAAACTGAACGCAGGAAAGCCCAATTTAGCCTATCAAAGGCCTTCTCTGCGTCCGAGGCAACCAATAAGATGGGGATGTTCTTCAGCTTCGCCGCTTGTATAACCTGTAATACTTTTATCGTATTATCTTTAGCTTCCCTTCCCGGGACAAATCCAACCTGGTCCTCTTTTACCAGAAAGTTCATTAATTTTTTCAATCTAGATGCCAATAGTTTTGCATATATTTTAATATCATTATTAAGCAACGATATGGGCCTATAATTCCCACATGAAGTATTATCTTTCCCTTCTTTGGGGATCACGGATATATGGGCTAGCATAGATTCTGTCCTAAGGGGATTATTGTTAGAGATCTTATTAAAGTAATTAGCTAGATGAGGGGCAAGGATGTCTTTAAATTTTTTGTAATAACAGACAGCAAAACCGTCTGGGCCTGGAGTTTTGCCATTGGCCATTGAATCAATTGTTTTGGAGACTTCCTCAGTAGTGAATGGGGCAATCAAATCTTCCGCTTGTTCCTGAGATAGTTTAGGGGTATCTATTTTACTAAGATAGTCATCAATATACTGTTTTAAAGGGGGGTCATCTCTTTTATCTGGGCGGAGATTATACAGTTTGGCGTAAAATTCTTTGAAGGTGTTTGCTATACCATCTGAGTCATATATGTCCAGGTTATTTTCAGATTTTATTTTAGGAATACATGTTGCAGCTCTATCTTTCCGCACTACATTTGCCAAAGTTTTACCACATTTATTTGCATTTAGATAATGTTTAAACCTGCACATAAATAAATATCTCTGGGAATTAGTATCAAGTAGATCTTTTAATTTAATTCTAAGCTGCACTAGTTCAATTTCTGTCTTTTTACACAAGGAAACTTTATGGAGTCTTTCTAATTCTCTAATTTTTGTCAATATAGCGTCAATTTCCATATTCCTCGCTTTCTTCTCCCTCGCTCCTAGTTGAATGAGTACTCCTCTAAGGACGGCCTTGTGTGCTTCCCAGGTTAGAGGGTCGCATCCACCAGTAGTATTATTTTCTTCAAAAAATAACTGTATTTGAGAGGCAATTGAGTCAGTATTAATTTTCTGAGACAATAAACTCTCGTTTAATCTCCAAGACGTTTGTTTCTTAGGTTGTGAGCTAAATTGGAAATGAGCCTGGAGGGGAGCATGATCTGAAAGAAGAATGGAGTCATATTCAATGCTTTTGACTGTACTAATCTCTCTTTGAGTCACCAGTATGTAATCTATCCTTGAATACATTTTGTGGACTTTAGAATAAAAGGAAAAGTCTTTCACTGTTGGGTGGAGTACTCTCCATATATCTACTAACTGATAGTGTTGGAACAATTTCTTAATCTTATTAAGTCTATTGAGGGGCACATAGGATTTCCCGTGGGATGTGTCTAAATTTGGTTCAAGGGTTATGTTGAAGTCTCCTCCGAATATCAATGTCCCCTCCAGGAACGGCTCCAACTTTTCGAAGATGGATCTAAAAAAGGCTGATTGGTTATGGTTGGGGGCATAGACATTGACAAATGTGAATAGCTGATCATTAATTTTGCCTTTAACAAAAATAAATCTCCCATCAGGGTCTGTTATAATATCAGTTTTTGCAAAGTTTAAGTGTCTACTAAATACAATGGATACTCCTTTTCTTTTTTGCGTGGGAGTACACGCGTTAAACCACTGCGCAAAATATCTATGTTTCGTAATTGGGGTATACGTCTTCTTAAAATGAGTCTCTTGGAAGAAGAGAATATCTGCTTTCTTTTTTTGGAGGAGTTTTAAGATATGACCTCTCTTTGCTGGTACATTAAGGCCATTGGTATTAAATGTAATACAATTAAAATCTGTCATCTTATCTATAGTATGTGATTAGAATGATCATTATGTTATGACTGGTAAAACATACAAAAACTTTAACAGGTAACATGCAGTACACCTCAAGAAACGAGTGTGGTACTGCAGGGGAAGAAAGGAAAGCGTCTGGTCCACAAGAGAAGGAAAAAATTCCCTGTGGAGCAGAGTTTAAAGTGCAAAGGGTCTGCACTTCTTTAAGTGGAGGGGTGGGCTGCTGAGTATTATGTGTATATGTAACTCAGTACACTAACGTAGATTAACGCCTTAAACGTGTAACAAGTTATAACAACCTCCTATGTGTATACAAATTACACAAAAGGGTGTTTGAGTAAATAAGTGGAATCAGATCACAGACCTATGATACCACTGATCTAGTCAAAGAATACAAAGAGAATTAAGATGACCATCAGACATCATATACTCTATATGGTACAGTAACAAATACTGACATAAATTAGTACTTATCAAAGGATATAGAGCTGGTATCAATCTGGTGGTAAACCTCTTCCGAATTTTCTAGGTGCTCTTGGAGGCAGCAGTTCTTGCATGCTAATTTTCTTCTGCTTGGGTGTCACGACTTTTTCCCATTTTTCAATCCTTGGGAGTTTGGGGAAAGTCTCCGTCAAGTCCTCTGTAGTCCAATCTGGAATCTCAATTTGTCCCAAATTAAGCTTCAATATGACTTGGGAAAGATCTTCGGGTGACCTGATGGTAAAAGGTCTGCTATTGTGGGTCACAAGGATCCCAAATGGATAGAGCCATCTGTATTTTATGTTTCGCTCCCTCAGAGCTCTGGTAAAGGGAATTAGCTGCCTTCTTCTGTCTAGCGTGTATTTTGAGATGTCTTGATAGATAGTGACTTCCTTTTCGTCATATACAATTCTTTTTTCAGACCGTGCTTTTTTAAGAATTTCTTCTTTTAAACTAAAACTTAATATGTAGCACAGAATGTCTCTAGGAACATCACTTGACACGTGTCGCGGGCGGAACACTCTGTGCGCTCTCTCAATACCCAGATCCTGTGTTTCTTCCTCTCTTCCCAGCAGTTTCAGAAATATTTTCGTCAAAGCTCTTGTAATGTCTTTGTCTTCAACTTCCTCTGAAAGGCCTTTTATTCTGAGATTATTTCTCCTTGATCGGTTTTCTAGATCATCTAGATGAAGATGCAGATCATAAATTTCTTTTTGTTGAGACTTGACTTTAGTTTCCAAGTGTGAGGAATGATGAACCACTTTCTCAACTACTTCTTCAACAGACTCCATTCTTTGAAACACTTGTCTAATATCGGATTTAATTTCCGAAAGTTCTGTTGTTATAGTTGAAGTAAATTCTTGCAGCATATCTCTAATTGTATCAGAGGACGGCAGTGTTCTAATGTATTTCCTGATGTCATCTTGGTCACGGTTAGAGTCATCCTCTTCACTGTCTGATCCTGGATTTTGGACAGCTAGAAATTTACTTTTTTTAGGTGTTTTAAGAGACCCTGCGTCTTCTGTTGAGTTTCTTGGTTTCCCCATTTTATAAGCGGTATTCTTCCGTTTGAATGCTTAGAGGGACAACAACTAGAAGTCTTTATACTGGGAAGAAGAAGAAGGCAGCTATTATAATAAAGGAATTTTATATCACATTTGAATCTTTTCAATGTACTGGATCAGAGGGAAGGTCCTGGGTTATACATTACATTTGTGCTATGTCACACCATGTCAGAGTGAAAATTTAATAGCTTTTAGAGAAAATCTACCAGATCTTTCTATAATGACACTGCTGCCTTGCTGTATATGTTAATGATTCTTTTTTGTATATCATGCAGCTTCACAGAAGTATCAGCTTATCCTCCAATGCCTGAAGTCATGCAGAAATCTCCTGTGCTGTGCTTCAGTATTTCACAAGCGTCTGTTATATTCAGACGCAGACCCAGCAGTGTTTATTGCTATAGAAGAGCTGTGTCTGCCTGTTAATTCGGCGGTACTCACTGCGATTGCTCTGTGGGACTTGGGCCCTTTTTCTTCTCCTCACTGTTATATTCAGGAGGCAGCAGCTTTGCGCTGATGGGTCCGCTCCTTCTCAGAACCGGGGTCCGGTGTCCGGCCTCTTTTGTTAGCACACCCCTAACCAGTGTGCAGCCCCCACCGGAGGCTCAGGAAGCGGGCTGATTAATTAAAATCACCTCCGCTATTGAAGGAGAGCCGGCGCTCTTTTTAACAGCCGCGTATGAATCTACCCGGAAGTGCGGTCACCGCTCCGGTCCAAGTAGGTGTAGAGCTATTACCGGACGTATATAGGTATTTTTATGGGGCTCCTTCTTAAGTAACGTTTACCCCGACCTCCGTTTCAGCCACTGATGGCCTGCAGAGCCCTGCAAGCTCAGAAGAGTGGCACTTTTTTCTTCTGGTCGGGTCCGGCTCCCGGCCGGAACTACTTTCGCCGGCTTCAGCTCTAATACAGGTCCCAGAGCGATTATAAGTGTCCTCAGCGATATTTTAATCCAACGAATATCAATAATTAGGTGCCTGGGTGTCAGCCCCTCTCCTCTGTGGTGAATAAAGCCTGGATTCTTCCAAATAAAGGCATTTAAATCACAGAAATCCTCTTGTATCGCAGGAGCTCAAGCACCATGCAGCTGCTCAGCTCAGCAGCCAGCTCCGCCCCCCGCTCTGGGTCCTCTATAGTGTATTTATTCTGTGGAGTTCTGTAGACAGCAGTGTGCCAAGTCAGAAAACAGTGTGTATGGCAGATTCCAGCAATCTGGGCCTAAGATAGTGTCTAGAATCTGTGGTGTTCTGTATACAATGCTGAAACTACATCAGGAAACATTGTATTGCAGATTCCAATGCTCTGGGCCCTCTATAGTGTCTTTAATCTGTGGTGTTCTGTAGACAGCAGTGTGCTAAGTCAGAAAACAGTGTGTGTGTATTGCAGATTCCAGCAATCTGAGCCTAAGATAGTGTCTAGAATCTGTGGCGTTCTGTATACAATGCTGAAACTACATCAGGAAACATGGTATTGCAGATTCCAATGCTCTGGGCCCTTCTAGAGTGTCTTTAATCTGTGGTGTTCTGTAGACAGCAGTGTGCTAAGTCAGAAAACAGTGTGGGTATGGCAGATTCCAGCAATCTGGGCCTAAGATAGTGTCTAGAATCTGTGGCGTTCTGTATACAATGCTGAAACTACATTAGGAAACATGGTATTGCAGATTCCAATGCTCTGGGCCCTCTAGAGTGTCTTTAATCTGTGGTGTTCTGTAGACAGCAGTGTGCTAAGTCAGAAAACAGTGTGTGTATGGCAGATTCCAGCAATCTGAGCCTAAGATAGTGTCTAGAATCTGTGGCGTTCTGTATACAATGCTGAAACTACATCAGGAAACATGGTATTGCAGATTCCAATGCTCTGGGCCCTCTAGAGTGTCTTTAATCTGTGGTGTTCTGTAGACAGCAGTGTGCTAAGTCAGAAAACAGTGTGTGTATGGCAGATTCCAGCAATCTGGGCCTAAGATAGTGTCTAGAATCTGTGGCGTTCTGTATACAATGCTGAAACTACATCAGGAAACATGGTATTGCAGATTCCAATGCTCTGGGCCCTCTAGAGTGTCTTTAATCTGTGGTGTTCTGTAGACAGCAGTGTGCTAAGTCAGAAAACAGTGTGTGTATGGCAGATTCCAGCAATCTGGGCCTAAGATAGTGTCTAGAATCTGTGGCGTTCTGTATACAATGCTGAAACTACATCAGGAAACATTGTATTGCAGATTCCAATGCTCTGGGCCCTCTAGAGTGTCTTTAATCTGTGGTGTTCTGTAGACAGCAGTGTGCTAAGTCAGAAAACAGTGTGTGTATGGCAGATTCCAGCAATCTGGGCCTAAGATAGTGTCTAGAATCTGTGGCGTTCTGTATACAATGCTGAAACTACATCAGGAAACATTGTATTGCAGATTCCAATGCTCTGGGCCCTCTATAGTGTCTTTAATCTGTGGTGTTCTGTAGACAGCAGTGTGCTAAGTCAGAAAACAGTGTGGGTATGGCAGATTCCAGCAATCTGGCCTAAGATAGTGTCTAGAATCTGTGGCGTTCTGTATACAATGCTGAAACTACATCAGGAAACATGGTATTGCAGATTCCAATGCTCTGGGCCCTCTAGAGTGTCTTTAATCTGTGGTGTTCTGTAGACAGCAGTGTGCTAAGTCAGAAAACAGTGTGTGTATGGCAGATTCCAGCAATCTGGGCCTAAGATAGTGTCTAGAATCTGTGGCGTTCTGTATACAATGCTGAAACTACATCAGGAAACATGGTATTGCAGATTCCAATGCTCTGGGCCCTCTAGAGTGTCTTTAATCTGTGGTGTTCTGTAGACAGCAGTGTGCTAAGTCAGAAAACAGTGTGTGTATGGCAGATTCCAGCAATCTGGGCCTAAGATAGTGTCTAGAATCTGTGGCGTTCTGTATACAATGCTGAAACTACATCAGGAAACATGGTATTGCAGATTCCAATGCTCTGGGCCCTCTAGAGTGTCTTTAATCTGTGGTGTTCTGTAGACAGCAGTGTGCTAAGTCAGAAAACAGTGTGTGTATGGCAGATTCCAGCAATCTGGGCCTAAGATAGTGTCTAGAATCTGTGGCGTTCTGTATACAATGCTGAAACTACATCAGGAAACATTGTATTGCAGATTCCAATGCTCTGGGCCCTCTATAGTGTCTTTAATCTGTGGTGTTCTGTAGACAGCAGTGTGCTAAGTCAGAAAACAGTGTGTGTATGGCAGATTCCAGCAATCTGGGCCTAAGATAGTGTCTAGAATCTGTGGCGTTCTGTATACAATGCTGAAACTACATCAGGAAACATGGTATTGCAGATTCCAATGCTCTGGGCCCTCTAGAGTGTCTTTAATCTGTGGTGTTCTGTAGACAGCAGTGTGCTAAGTCAGAAAACAGTGTGTGTATGGCAGATTCCAGCAATCTGGGCCTAAGATAGTGTCTAGAATCTGTGGCGTTCTGTATACAATGCTGAAACTACATCAGGAAACATGGTATTGCAGATTCCAATGCTCTGGGCCCTCTAGAGTGTCTTTAATCTGTGGTGTTCTGTAGACAGCAGTGTGCTAAGTCAGAAAACAGTGTGTATGGCAGATTCCAGCAATCTGGGCCTAAGATAGTGTCTAGAATCTGTGGCGTTCTGTATACAATGCTGAAACTACATCAGGAAACATGGTATTGCAGATTCCAATGCTCTGGGCCCTCTAGAGTGTCTTTAATCTGTGGTGTTCTGTAGACAGCAGTGTGCTAAGTCAGAAAACAGTGTGTGTATGGCAGATTCCAGCAATCTGGGCCTAAGATAGTGTCTAGAATCTGTGGCGTTCTGTATACAATGCTGAAACTACATCAGGAAACATTGTATTGCAGATTCCAATGCTCTGGGCCCTCTATAGTGTCTTTAATCTGTGGTGTTCTGTAGACAGCAGTGTGCTAAGTCAGAAAACAGTGTGGTATGGCAGATTCCAGCAATCTGGGCCTAAGATAGTGTCTAGAATCTGTGGCGTTCTGTATACAATGCTGAAACTACATCAGGAAACATGGTATTGCAGATTCCAATGCTCTGGGCCCTCTAGAGTGTCTTTAATCTGTGGTGTTCTGTAGACAGCAGTGTGCTAAGTCAGAAAACCGTGTGGGTATGGCAGATTCCAGCAATAGCAATAAGATAGTGTCTAGAATCTGTGGCGTTCTGTATACAATGCTGAAACTACATCAGGAAACATGGTATTGCAGATTCCAATGCTCTGGGCCCTCTAGAGTGTCTTTAATCTGTGGTGTTCTGTAGACAGCAGTGTGCTAAGTCAGAAAACAGTGTGTGTATGGCAGATTCCAGCAATCTGGGCCTAAGATAGTGTCTAGAATCTGTGGCGTTCTGTATACAATGCTGAAACTACATCAGGAAACATTGTATTGCAGATTCCAATGCTCTGGGCCCTCTATAGTGTCTTTAATCTGTGGTGTTCTGTAGACAGCAGTGTGCCAAGTCAGAAAACAGTGTGTATGGCAGATTCCAGCAATCTGGGCCTAAGATAGTGTCTAGAATCTGTGGTGTTCTGTATACAATGCTGAAACTACATCAGGAAACATTGTATTGCAGATTCCAATGCTCTGGGCCCTCTATAGTGTCTTTAATCTGTGGTGTTCTGTAGACAGCAGTGTGCTAAGTCAGAAAACAGTGTGGTATGGCAGATTCCAGCAATCTGGGCCTAAGATAGTGTCTAGAATCTGTGGCGTTCTGTATACAATGCTGAAACTACATCAGGAAACATTGTATTGCAGATTCCAATGCTCTGGGCCCTCTATAGTGTATTTATTCTGTGGTGTTCTGTAGACAGCAGTGTGCCAAGTCAGAAAACAGTGTGTATGGCAGATTCCAGCAATCTGGGCCTAAGATAGTGTCTAGAATCTGTGGTGTTCTGTATACAATGCTGAAACTACATCAGGAAACATTGTATTGCAGATTCCAATGCTCTGGGCCCTCTATAGTGTCTTTAATCTGTGGTGTTCTGTAGACAGCAGTGTGCCAAGTCAGAAAACAGTGTGGGTATGGCAGATTCCAGCAATCTGGGCCTAAGATAGTGTCTAGAATCTGTGGTGTTCTGTATACAATGCTGAAACTACATCAGGAAACATTGTATTGCAGATTCCAATGCTCTGGGCCCTCTATAGTGTCTTTAATCTGTGGTGTTCTGTAGACAGCAGTGTGCTAAGTCAGAAAACAGTGTGTGTATGGCAGATTCCAGCAATCTGGGCCTAAGATAGTGTCTAGAATCTGTGGCGTTCTGTATACAATGCTGAAACTACATCAGGAAACATGGTATTGCAGATTCCAATGCTCTGGGCCCTCTAGAGTGTCTTTAATCTGTGGTGTTCTGTAGACAGCAGTGTGCTAAGTCAGAAAACAGTGTGGTATGGCAGATTCCAGCAATCTGGGCCTAAGATAGTGTCTAGAATCTGTGGCGTTCTGTATACAATGCTGAAACTACATCAGGAAACATTGTATTGCAGATTCCAATGCTCTGGGCCCTCTATAGTGTCTTTAATCTGTGGTGTTCTGTAGACAGCAGTGTGCCAAGTCAGAAAACAGTGTGTATGGCAGATTCCAGCAATCTGGGCCTAAGATAGTGTCTAGAATCTGTGGCGTTCTGTATACAATGCTGAAACTACATCAGGAAACATTGTATTGCAGATTCCAATGCTCTGGGCCCTCTAGAGTGTCTTTAATCTGTGGTGTTCTGTAGACAGCAGTGTGCTAAGTCAGAAAACAGTGTGTGTATGGCAGATTCCAGCAATCTGGGCCTAAGATAGTGTCTAGAATCTGTGGCGTTCTGTATACAATGCTGAAACTACATCAGGAAACATGGTATTGCAGATTCCAATGCTCTGGGCCCTCTAGAGTGTCTTTAATCTGTGGTGTTCTGTAGACAGCAGTGTGCTAAGTCAGAAAACAGTGTGTGTATGGCAGATTCCAGCAATCTGGGCCTAAGATAGTGTCTAGAATCTGTGGCGTTCTGTATACAATGCTGAAACTACATCAGGAAACATGGTATTGCAGATTCCAATGCTCTGGGCCCTCTAGAGTGTCTTTAATCTGTGGTGTTCTGTAGACAGCAGTGTGCTAAGTCAGAAAACAGTGTGTGTATGGCAGATTCCAGCAATCTGGGCCTAAGATAGTGTCTAGAATCTGTGGCGTTCTGTATACAATGCTGAAACTACATCAGGAAACATTGTATTGCAGATTCCAATGCTCTGGGCCCTCTATAGTGTATTTATTCTGTGGAGTTCTGTAGACAGCAGTGTGCCAAGTCAGAAAACAGTGTGTATGGCAGATTCCAGCAATAGGCATAAGATAGTGTCTAGAATCTGTGGTGTTCTGTATACAATGCTGAAACTACATCAGGAAACATTGTATTGCAGATTCCAATGCTCTGGGCCCTCTATAGTGTCTTTAATCTGTGGTGTTCTGTAGACAGCAGTGTGCTAAGTCAGAAAACAGTGTGGGTATGGCAGATTCCAGCAATCTGGCCTAAGATAGTGTCTAGAATCTGTGGCGTTCTGTATACAATGCTGAAACTACATCAGGAAACATTGTATTGCAGATTCCAATGCTCTGGGCCCTCTAGAGTGTCTTTAATCTGTGGTGTTCTGTAGACAGCAGTGTGCTAAGTCAGAAAACAGTGTGTGTATGGCAGATTCCAGCAATCTGGGCCTAAGATAGTGTCTAGAATCTGTGGCGTTCTGTATACAATGCTGAAACTACATCAGGAAACATGGTATTGCAGATTCCAATGCTCTGGGCCCTCTAGAGTGTCTTTAATCTGTGGTGTTCTGTAGACAGCAGTGTGCTAAGTCAGAAAACAGTGTGTGTATGGCAGATTCCAGCAATCTGGCCTAAGATAGTGTCTAGAATCTGTGGCGTTCTGTATACAATGCTGAAACTACATCAGGAAACATTGTATTGCAGATTCCAATGCTCTGGGCCCTCTAGAGTGTCTTTAATCTGTGGTGTTCTGTAGACAGCAGTGTGCTAAGTCAGAAAACAGTGTGTGTATGGCAGATTCCAGCAATCTGGGCCTAAGATAGTGTCTAGAATCTGTGGCGTTCTGTATACAATGCTGAAACTACATCAGGAAACATTGTATTGCAGATTCCAATGCTCTGGGCCCTCTAGAGTGTCTTTAATCTGTGGTGTTCTGTAGACAGCAGTGTGCTAAGTCAGAAAACAGTGTGTGTATGGCAGATTCCAGCAATCTGGCCTAAGATAGTGTCTAGAATCTGTGGCGTTCTGTATACAATGCTGAAACTACATCAGGAAACATGGTATTGCAGATTCCAATGCTCTGGGCCCTCTAGAGTGTCTTTAATCTGTGGTGTTCTGTAGACAGCAGTGTGCTAAGTCAGAAAACAGTGTGTGTATGGCAGATTCCAGCAATCTGGCCTAAGATAGTGTCTAGAATCTGTGGCGTTCTGTATACAATGCTGAAACTACATCAGGAAACATTGTATTGCAGATTCCAATGCTCTGGGCCCTCTAGAGTGTCTTTAATCTGTGGTGTTCTGTAGACAGCAGTGTGCTAAGTCAGAAAACAGTGTGTGTATGGCAGATTCCAGCAATCTGGGCCTAAGATAGTGTCTAGAATCTGTGGCGTTCTGTATACAATGCTGAAACTACATCAGGAAACATGGTATTGGGGCGTGGCTTGGCTGCAGACTGAGATGGCCGCGTGAGGAAAGAGCTCCTCTGCACCATTGCTCTAAAAGCAACAAAAAAGCTACTAAAAGTCGAGATGGAGGATTTATTTGAAACCAGAAAGTCAAGACAATCGAAGGCTAAAAGAACCAAAGACTTTGATCGGACAAATCGGAGATTTAGATCACTTTCAACTCCAGGCCGGAAAAATCGAGACGCCGCTGGAGCAGTGTCTGATGATTCACCAAGCTCAAGCTATAGGCCTGACTACAATACAGACGGAGAATCCACCCAGATCACCCCTACTAATGCGGATGAAAAGATGCAACATCTACCTCCCAACACCCCTGTGAAGAAGGGGAAATCAACAACTGCTTTTCAGAAGCAATTAAATCGTGATTTCGAGCAAAAAAGAGACTTGCCAGGAAAATATACCATGAGGCCGGAAATAGGCCGCGATACGCTGGATGACAAAGAACAGCCCCGAAAATCGACTACACTCGAAAATAAAGAGGTAGCACAACAAGGGGACATCCACAATTCTGATGACCAGGAGGATGACACGCCAACCGCGAGTCCCCTGAAACACAAAAGCAAGCAAGCAAAAGAAACTGTGAGTACGGAACATCCGATCATAAATGTATCAGATCAATTTGCCGAATTTCAGGCAAAAGACAAAGAACTGTCAGCTGACTTGTTGAAAGATATGCTCCTAGCATTGAGGAGCTCGATAAATAATGACTTTAAGCAAGCTATAGTGCCTTTTCAGAAAGCCGTTGAGGAACTGGGAGACAGGGTGTCACATGTTGAAAATAAAATGGGTGACTTTGCAGAGTCACAAAATGAAATAATTGATCGAAGCAATGAGATGGAGGACCAGATTGAAAGTTTACAGGCAAAAGTCATAGATCTTGAAGATAGGAGCAGGAGGAACAATATTAAATTCAGGGGCATACCTGAATCTATTTCCAACAATGCCTTAATGCCATACATTACAGACTTGATAAAATTTCTGGTTCCTCATGCCAAAGACTTTGAGCTGAGTATTGACAGAGCTCACAGAATAGCAAAACCTGCATATCTTCCAAAGGATATCCCGAGAGACGTGCTGGCAAGATTTACATTTTTCCATATAAAAGAGCAAATGCTTAGGGAAATGAGGAAGGATCCAGATTTACCGGATCAGTTCTCAGGACTCAAATTATTCACTGACTTGTCAGCGGCTACTATCAAAGCCAGAAAGGATTTTTCAATTGTCACAAGAACTTTGAATGCCAACGGTATAAGCTATAGATGGGGATTCCCTGTAAAAGTTCTTGTGATTAAAGATGGGACTTTACATGCTTTAAAGACACCAGAAGCTGCATTAGAAACCCTGAAGGAATGGAATTTACAGATAGAAAGACCTCAATCCTATCAAAATAGGACCCCTAGAAGCCTGCAAGAAAGACGCTACTCAGAGAGGCCTTATCAACAGCACGATCAGACAAAGAAAACTACACCCAGAAGCAAAACCTGACTCATCCACAAAGAGCTCTGATATGTGTGGGGGAGACAGACCTCACGTTTGCCGGACTTAACCACCCCATTATTCACTTGATGACACGAGTTCATCAATTATTCTTTGCCTGGTTTAACACTAGGCTTGTTATTATGTTATTCATGTTCAATGTTACTGATTTATCATTTGTTTATTAACTTTTATTTTTTTTGCAGGAATTCTTCACAAATGTGTTACAAGCAATTGTATATTCTCTCATGAGACCATCCATACTGATGACAAAACTGGTGTACTTAATACTGTTTATGATTTAAGTGGCGATCTGAAGGTTAAAGGTAAAAAGCTATTTGATTATGTATCAAAATGACTATAAAAATCACATCAATCAATGTCAAGGGACTAAACTCCCCATTTAAGAGAAATCAGCTGTGGAAAGAGGCATTAAATCAAAAATGTGACATCTTGTTTGCACAAGAAACCCATATTTCAAAAGGCAATACCCCCACAATTCAAAATAAGAGATTCCCCAAAATTATATACTCTGCCTATATTAAAAAGAAAAGAGGAGTACTAATTGCTTTCAAAGACTCAATTTCTATAGAAATCCAAGACCAATATATAGACCCGGGAGGGAGATTTATTATAATTGTGGCCCTTATAGAAAATAAACTTTTTACCCTAGTGAATGTATATGCCCCCAATATTGGCCAGACTAAATTCATGAGGAAATTAATTAAGAAAATAAATTCAATTAAAAAAGGCCATCTGATAATAGGTGGTGATTTTAATGCGGTCCTCAATTCTACCCTAGACACTACACATGGAGCTAGATACAGAGACTCCTACTTTCAAAAATTAGTAGAGGAAAATAATTTATTTGATATTTGGAGATTGCAACATGTTAGTGAAAGGGATTATACTTATTTTTCAAGCAAATGGAATTCCTATTCAAGGATAGATTTCTTTCTGATAGAAAGACCATTAATAGATACCATACATACAACAGAAATAGGATACATTACCTGGACAGACCATGCTCCAATACATCTGAACATATCGACATCACACTCTCAAATTAGTGACTACATGTGGAGAGTCAACCCACATATTCTATCAAACAACAAATATGCAAATTCAATAGAGAGAGATCTCAAGGAATATTTCAACATAAATGACACCCCAAACATGGACCCCTTTACTATATGGAATGCACATAAGGCTAAAATAAGAGGCTCTTTTATGTCCTTAGGCTCACATATCAAAAAACAGAGAGAGAAAGATATGAACGAAACGCTGAATAAAATCAAACAACTAGAGTCCCACAACAAAACCAATCCATCATATCACATCACTACTGAACTACAAAAATTAAGATTTAAACTATATAACCTAATGTTACATAAATATGAAAAATCATTAAGACAGTCCAAGATAAATTATTATTCACATGACAACAAATCAGGCGCATTATTGGCTAGAAGATTAAAAGCAAAAGCCCAAAAATCAAAAATCAACAAAATTGTACACCCTATAACAAATCAGACTAAACTTGCCCCAAGGGAGATAGCCAACGCTTTTAAAGACTACTATCAGAGGCTTTATAATTTAGCTTCTGATATAGACACACATCCAACTGAAACAGAAATTTCAAAATTTTTAGAAAAACTAAACCTTCCAAAACTCAATTCAGAACAACTCAGAACTTTAAACCTACCTATCTCACAGTTGGAAATATCCAAAGCCATATCAACCTCCCCCAACCAGAAGTCCCCTGGACCTGATGGATTTACTACAGAATATTATAAAAAATTTACAACAATCCTTCTCCCATATCTCCAAAAAATTTATAACTTGGCATTTACCACAGGAAAACTACCCAAAGAAATGTTGAGAGCAACTATAGTTACTATTCCCAAGCCGGGTAAAGACAACTCTGAAGTGAAAAACTATAGGCCTATATCTCTACTAAATGTAGATGTGAAGATCTATGCTAAAATAGTAGCCAACAGATTCCAAAACATATTACCTAACTTGATTCATAAAGACCAAGTAGGCTTTCTGAAAGTTAGACAGGGACCAGACAACACAAGAAGGATAATATCATTACTCCAAAATTGTGAAAAAAACAAAATTCCGTCCATATTTCTTACCATAGACGCAGAAAAGGCGTTTGACCGTATTAACTGGTCATATGCTTTTAAAGTATTGGAAACATTTGGAATAACAGGCCATATATATACAGGAATTACAGCACTGTATAGCAGTCCTTCTGCCAATGTTTATGTCAACAGCTCCATATCAGAAAGCTTTGATATTACAAATGGCACCCGTCAAGGATGCCCTTTCTCTCCCCTGCTCTTCATATTATCAATGGAACCCTTGGCAACAATTATTCGGCAAAATTCAGACATTAAGGGAATTACAATTGGCCAACAAGAATATAAGTTAGCTCTATTTGCAGATGACATAATTCTAACCCTGACGAACCCACAATCCTCACTAAAAGCATTCTTTGATACATCCCTAGATTTTAGTAAAATTTCATATTATAAAATTAATCAAGACAAATCCCAAGCCCTACCATTAAATATAGATTTAAATCTTCTAAAATATCTCCAATCCTCTTACAAACTAGATTGGCAAAAATCTGAAATCTCATACCTGGGTATTCAAGTGTCACATCCTTCTTCCACACTCTTTGAAACAAACTTTCCTAAAATAGTCAAGGAAATTGACAAAGACATAGCTGATTTCTCTAAAAATTTGATTTCTTGGCTTGGCAGGATAGCGGCCTATAAAATGCTGCTTCTGCCAAAACTCTTGTACCTCTTCAGATCGCTACCAATCGACATCCCAAAAGTATTTTTTGCATCAGTAAACACCAAACTTAAGTCATTTATCTGGGGGGATAAAAAACCTAGAGTTGCATTTAATGTCATCACAAGACACCACAAGAAAGGTGGCTTGGGAGTCCCTCATATCCAGAACTATTATTATGCAGCATTGTTAGACCAGCTCTCACACTGGTGGTCTGACAACCCTAATAAATTATGGGTGCAGATCGAAAGGGACATTTGCAAACTCAACACAATGAGAACCAGACTTCTAGCATATAGTTGGGGATTTCCTCCTCCCTCTCCCCCAATTAATACTGTAAAAATTTCTGATGAGACGTGGAAATGGTTTCTCAAACAACAGAAAGGAAACATTTATTTCCCTATGAATGATTCCACACTAGAGTTTATTCAAGACCAGGCGCCCACTATCCCTTTACTACATTGGAGGACATTAGGTATCAGCTCCCTACAAGATTTTTTCAAAGATAGTATAGTCACATCTTTTTCAGGCCTGAAAAATAAATTCGGGCTTGGGAGTGATGACTTTTACATATATCTAAATATAAGAGACTTTATCAATAAATATAAAATATTAGAAAAGGAAAAACTACCTAATATGTCTCTAATCTCTAAACTGTTTAGCAAACCCAAAGGTATAACAACATTTTACAACCTCCTAGCAGAACCCCATAATCTCTCCACTAACAACTATATACAAAAATGGGAAAAGGAACTACAATTGAAATTAACCTTACAAGACTGGTATATCACTTTTTCCAATACCCATAAGTACTTCCACAGCACCAACCATAGAGAAGCCCTGATTAAAACATACCTTAGATGGTACTACACACCAAGCAGAATACATCTTATATTCCCAGATACTCCTGATACCTGTTGGAGACAATGTGGAGAAAAAGGAACTCTAATCCACACCCTTTGGGAATGCAAGGCGATTAAACCTCTATGGGAAGCTGCAAATAAACTGCTTAGAACAATCCTAGGACACTATATTATTCTTTCACCACAACTTGCCTTATTGCTAATAGGACTAAATGATTTCCCTGAAGACTCTAAATCAATAATAGCACACATATCAATGGCTACTAAACTAGTCATCACTAGACACTGGAAGTCTAAAGATACACCACATATCAAAGAAGTTTGGCAGACAGTAAACAACACCTGTTCATTCGAAAAAGTCATCGCCTACATACAGAATAGAATCCCTACTTTCCACCTCAGATGGGACAAATGGATGGAAAGCTCATTCTATAAATCTCAAATATGTTAAATTGGAAAAAGATCCTGCACTGTTAAAATTAATTTTTTGTTCTTTCTTTTCTTTTGTTTTACTGTTTATGTTTATGTTAATGTGTGTTGGTTCAAACAGTTGTAATATCACCAAATGTTGTAACTGTGCTTATTTTAAAATTTAAAAAACCCAATAAAAACAATTTTGCAAAGGAAACATTTTATTGCAGATTCCAATGCTCTGGGCCCTCTATAGTGTCTTTAATCTGTGGTGTTCTGTAGACAGCAGTGTACTAAGTCAGAAAACCGTGTGTGTATGGCAGATTCCAGCAATAGCAATAAGATAGTGTCTAGAATCTGTGGCGTTCAGTATATACAATGCTGAAACTACATCAGGAAACATTGTATTGCAGATTCCAATGCTCTGGGCCTTCTATAGTGTATTTATTCTGTGGAGTTCTGTAGACAGCAGTGTGCCAAGTCAGAAAACAGTGTGTATGGCAGATTCCAGCAATCTGGCCTAAGATAGTGTGTAGAATCTGTGGTGTTCTGTATTCAATGCTGAAACTACATCAGGAAACATTTTATTGCAGATTCCAATGCTCTGGGCCCTCTATAGTGTCTTTAATCTGTGGTGTTCTGTAGACAGCAGTGTGCTAAGTCAGAAAACCGTGTGGGTATGGCAGATTCCAGCAATAGCAATAAGATAGTGTCTAGAATCTGTGGCGTTCTGTATACAATGCTGAAACTACATCAGGAAACATTGTATTGCAGATTCCAATGCTCTGGGCCTTCTATAGTGTATTTATTCTGTGGAGTTCTGTAGACAGCAGTGTGCCAAGTCAGAAAACAGTGTGTATGGCAGATTCCAGCAATCTGGGCCTAAGATAGTGTCTAGAATCTGTGGTGTTCTGTATACAATGCTGAAACTACATCAGGAAACATTGTATTGCAGATTCCAATGCTCTGGGCCCTCTATAGTGTATTTATTCTGTGGAGTTCTGTAGACAGCAGTGTGCCAAGTCAGAAAACAGTGTGTATGGCAGATTCCAGCAATAGCAATAAGATAGGGTCTAGAATCTCTGGTGTTCTGTATACAATGCTGAAACTACATCAGGAAACATTGTATTGCAGATTCCAATGCTCTGGGCCCTCTATAGTGTCTTTAATCTGTGGTGTTCTGTAGACAGCAGTGTGCCAAGTCAGAAAACAGTGTGTATGGCAGATTCCAGCAATCTGGCCTAAGATAGTGTGTAGAATCTGTGGTGTTCTGTATTCAATGCTGAAACTACATCAGGAAACATTGTATTGCAGATTCCAATGCTCTGGGCCCTCTATAGTGTATTTATTCTGTGGAGTTCTGTAGACAGCAGTGTGCCAAGTCAGAAAACAGTGTGTATGGCAGATTCCAGCAATCTGGGCCTAAGATAGTGTCTAGAATCTGTGGTGTTCTGTATACAATGCTGAAACTACATCAGGAAACATTGTATTGCAGATTCCAATGCTCTGGGCCCTCTATAGTGTATTTATTCTGTGGAGTTCTGTAGACAGCAGTGTGCCAAGTCAGAAAACAGTGTGTATGGCAGATTCCAGCAATAGCAATAAGATAGTGTCTAGAATCTGTGGTGTTCTGTATACAATGCTGAAACTACATCAGGAAACATTGTATTGCAGATTCCAATGCTCTGGGCCCTCTATAGTGTCTTTAATCTGTGGTGTTCTGTAGACAGCAGTGTGCTAAGTCAGAAAACAGTGTGTGTATGGCAGATTCCAGCAATCTGGGCCTAAGATAGTGTCTAGAATCTGTGGCGTTCTGTATACAATGCTGAAACTACATCAGGAAACATTTTATTGCAGATTCCAATGCTCTGGGCCCTCTATAGTGTCTTTAATCTGTGGTGTTCTGTAGACAGCAGTGTACTAAGTCAGAAAACCGTGTGTGTATGGCAGAAAACAGTGTGTATGGCAGATTACAGCAATCTGGCCTAAGATAGTGTGTAGAATCTGTGGTGTTCTGTATTCAATGCTGAAACTACATCAGAAAACATTGTATTGCAGATTCCAATGCTCTGGGCCCTCTATAGTGTATTTATTCTGTGGAGTTCTGTAGACAGCAGTGTGCCAAGTCAGAAAACAGTGTGTATAATAACACCCTGGTTACATTAGTTAATATCTATGCTCCTAACTCTGGTCAGACAAAATTTATGAGGAAAGTATTGAAGAAAATTAATATCATGAAAAAAGGCCACCTATTATTAGGAGGCGACTTCAATGCTATTCTCAATCCCTCTTTGGACTCCACCCACAGTGGAAGACACTGGGACTCAGCGTTCCAAAAATTAATTAATCAAAACAATCTCTATGATATTTGGAGATTGCAACACGCCTCAGAGAGGGATTATACACATCTGTCAAACAAATATACCTCATATTCAAGGATAGACTATTTCTTGGTTGAAAGATCATTCCTTGACTCAATAACTAAAACAGATATCGGCAACATGGTCTGGTCAGACCACGCCCCGATCAGTTTATCTTTCTCGCCTAATCAAAAGCAAACCAATGACTACAGATGGAAAGCTAATCCCTATATCCTTAATAATTCTAAATTTGCAGCTTCTATCAAATCTGAGTTAGAAGAATATTTCATACTAAATAATACCCCGGACATAGACTCATACACTCTATGGAACGCCCACAAGGCCAAAATCAGAGGGACATTTATGTCCCTAGGTTCCTTTGTTAAAAAACAGAGAGAGAAGGATATGACTGAAGCCCTGAAACTATTAAAAGAATTAGAATCCAAAAACAAATTAAATCCTTCTTATACTACCACAACTGAATTACAGAAAGCCAGGTTGAAAATGTATAACTTACTCCTACTCAAATATGAGAAGATCTTATGGCAATCTAAGATAAAATTCTATTCACATGACAATAAAACCGGGGCATTACTTGCTAGGAAGCTAAAAGCCAAAATACAGAAGTCCATAATTAGGAAAATTAGACATCCCAAGACTGATCAAATTAAACTAGCTCCCCGTGATATTGCTAATGCTTTCAAAGACTACTATGAGGAATTATATAATTTGGCTTCAGATCTCCCAACACCAGTCAAAGAATCAAAAATCAAAGACTTTTTAAGTAAACTAGATTTACCCAAATTAACTCCAGACCAATCCCACCAACTGAATCTGCCAATTTCATTATTAGAGATATCAAATGCTATTAAAACTTCCCCTAATCAAAAATCTCCAGGCCCAGACGGGTTTACATCCGAATATTATAAAAGGTTTGCTAGTATCTTAATTCCACATCTTCATAAGGTATACAATCAGGCGTTTCATTCAGGTACTCTCCCTGAAGATATGCTACGGGCCACTATAGTTACCATACCCAAGCCAGGTAAGGATGATAGTGAAGTAAAAAACTATAGACCAATTTCTCTGCTGAACGTGGATGTAAAGATCTACGCAAAAATCCTGGCAGATAGGTTCCAAAATATTCTCCCAAAATTAATTCATAAAGACCAGGTAGGATTTTTAAAGGGTAGACAAGGCCCAGATAATACTAGGCGTGTAATCTCTCTTCTCCAACTTTGTGAAAAGCGGAACAATCCTGCCATCTTTTTAACTGTTGACGCTGAAAAAGCCTTTGACCGTATAAACTGGTCGTATGCATTTCAAGTTTTGGAGAAGTTCGGGATATTGGGAGATATTCATACAGGCATCAAAGCACTTTACAGCAATCCCTCGGCAAATGTTTATGTGAATAGCTCCCTGTCAAATTCCTTCAAAATTACCAACGGTACTCGGCAGGGCTGCCCTTTTTCCCCTCTACTCTTTGTCATGTCGATGGAGCCATTGGCAGCAGCCATAAGATCTGACCCGGACATATTTGGCATAGATGTGGGCCAAGAGAATTATAAATTAGCACTTTTTGCTGACGATGTCATATTAACACTCACCAATCCCCAATCATCTTTATCAGCCTTCTTTAAAATCACTCAGACCTTTGGTGAATTATCTTACTATAAAATCAACACTGATAAATCTCAAGCTCTACCAATTAATCTGAATACTGCGTTACTATTAGATCTAAAAAGACGTTATCCTCTAGATTGGCAAAAATCTGAAGTTACATACTTGGGTATACAGGTGTCACACCCCTCATCGAGACTTTATAGTGCCAACTTTCCAAGAATTGCCTCTGAAATCAATAAAGATATGGCGGAATTTACTAAAAACACCATTTCTTGGCTGGGCAGGATTGCGGCATTCAAAATGCTGCTCCTGCCAAAGCTCTTGTATCTCTTCAGGTCACTGCCGATTTCTATTCCTGATTTGTATTTCACAACACTTAATTCCAAAATCAAGTTATTCATCTGGGACCGCAAAAAACCAAGGGTTGCTTTTAGAACTATAATTGGACACCATAAAAAAGGAGGGCTAGGAGTACCACATATTCAGTACTATTATTATGCAGCCATCCTAGACCAATTATCTCACTGGTGGAATGATAATATGGACAAATTATGGGTCCAAATAGAGAAAAATATATGTGGCGTAACATCATTAAAATCCAGACTTCTAGCACAAATCTGGGGTTTCTCCTTACCTAATCCACCTATCAAGGTTGTCAGTACCTCGGACGATATCTGGAAGAAATTCCTTAAACTGAGAAAGGGGAAATTACACTTTCCCTTGACAGATGTTACTTTAGATGCCCTCTCTGATTCGGTAGATCTAATCCCTATTTTACATTGGAAGCATCTTGGCATTGAATCCCTGCAAGACTTTTATGAAGGGGAGGCGTTTACCTCATTTTCCAAACTCAAAACTCGATTTGGATTAGAGCGAGACGATTTCTACAGATTTCTAAATGTGAGGGAATTTGTTAACAAACACAAGATATTAGAAAAGAGACAACTACCACATATGGCTCTACCAGTTAATTTGTTCAAGAAAAAGAGAGGGATATCTATCTTTTATGCCCAATTAACAGAACCCTTTAACAATGCGCCTACCAAGCAAATGGGGAAATGGGAAAAAGACCTACAAATGTCGATAGATTTGAAAGACTGGCATTCATCATTATCTTACACTCATAAATTTTTTCAAAGTACTGCTCACAAGGAGGTGATCCTTAAAACCCATCTTAGATGGTACCACACACCGAGTAAATTACACCTAATCTTCCCAGACACCTCGGATCTTTGCTGGAGACAGTGTGGGAGGAAGGGGACACTACTACATACCCTATGGGAATGTGGGACTATCCAACCACTTTGGAAAGCAATTGAAAATGTCATTAGGTTAATTACAAAACTCAACCTTACACTTTCTCCACACTTAGCACTCTTATTACTGGGATTAGATGATTTGCCAGACAATTTTAGGTCAATTATAGCACACCTAGTTATGGCTACAAAATTGGTTATAACTAGGCATTGGAAATCGACAGATACCCCACATGTGAAGGAGGTTTGGCAAACTGTCAGCAATACATGTATGTTCGAGCAAACCATTGCTCGCATTCAAAATAGGTCCTCTACATTTCACTACAGATGGGACAAATGGTTGGAGAGTATATATCACCGTTCTCAAATGTAAAGGGAAATCCTGTACTATGTTATTTTGTTTTATTTGTGTTTTATACTGTTATGATGCCTTTTATCTACTTCTTTTCAGGTTTGTTATTGCTTTGAGTTTATCCATACATACTGCATATATGTTCAGTTGAACCGATTTATGTGATACCATATCTGCTTTTTATTTGCCTCATTACATATATGCCTATCATAGATTCATTCCATTATATTCTGTTTTGTTTGTTTACATAAAAAATGTTAATAAAAATAATTTTACAAGAAAACAGTGTGTATGGCAGATTCCAGCAATAGCAATAAGATAGTGTGTAGAATCTGTGGTGTTCTGTATTCAATGCTGAAACTACATCAGGAAACATTGTATTGCAGATTCCAATGCTCAAGGCCCTCTATAGTGTCTTTAATCTGTGGTGTTCTGTAGACAGCAGTGTGCCAAGTCAGAAAACAGTGTGTATGGCAGATTCCAGCAATCTGGGCCTAAGATAGTGTCTAGAATCTGTGGTGATCTGTATACAATGCTGAAACTACATCAGGAAACATTGTATTGCAGATTCCAATGCTCTGGGCCCTCTATAGTGTATTTATTCTGTGGAGTTCTGTAGACAGCAGTGTGCCAAGTCAGAAAACAGTGTGTATGGCAGATTCCAGCAATCTGGGCCTAAGATAGTGTCTAGAATCTGTGGTGTTCTGTATACAATGCTGAAACTACATCAGGAAACATTGTATTGCAGATTCCAATGCTCTGGGCCCTCTATAGTGTCTTTAATCTGTGGTGTTCTGTAGACAGCAGTGTGCTAAGTCAGAAAACCGTGTGGGTATGGCAGATTCCAGCAATAGCAATAAGATAGTGTCTAGAATCTGTGGCGTTCAGTATACAATGCTGAAACTACATCAGGAAACATAGTATTGCAGATTCCAATGCTCTGGGCCCTCTATAGTGTCTTTAATCTGTGGTGTTCTGTAGACAGCAGTGTGCTAAGTCAGAAAACAGTGTGTGTATGGCAGATTCCAGCAATCTGGGCCTATGATAGTGTCTAGAATCTGTGGCGTTCTGTATACAATGCTGAAACTACATCAGGAAACATTTTATTGCAGATTCCAATGCTCTGGGCCCTCTATAGTGTCTTTAATCTGTGGTGTTCTGTAGACAGCAGTGTGCCAAGTCAGAAAACAGTGTGTATGGCAGATTCCAGCAATCTGGGCCTAAGATAGTGTCTAGAATCTGTGGTGTTCTGTATACAATGCTGAAACTACATCAGGAAACATTGTATTGCAGATTCCAATGCTCTGGTCCCTCTATAGTGTATTTATTCTGTGGAGTTCTGTAGACAGCAGTGTGCCAAGTCAGAAAACCGTGTGTGTATGGCAGATTCCAGCAATAGCAATAAGATAGTGTCTAGAATCTGTGGCGTTCTGTATTCAATGCTGAAACTACATCAGGAAACATTGTATTGCAGATTCCAATGCTCTGGGCCCTCTATAGTGTATTTATTCTGTGGAGTTCTGTAGACAGCAGTGTGCTAAGTCAGAAAACAGTGTGTATGGCAGATTCCAGCAATCTGGGCCTAAGATAGTGTCTAGAATCTGTGGTGTTCTGTATACAATGCTGAAACTACATCAGGAAACATTGTATTGCAGATTCCAATGCTCTGGGCCCTCTATAGTGTCTTTAATCTGTGGTGTTCTGTAGACAGCAGTGTGCTAAATCAGAAAAGAGTGTGTGTATGGCAGATTCCAGCAATCTGGGCCTAAGATAGTGTCTAGAATCTGTGGCGTTCTGTATACAATGCTGAAACTACATCAGGAAACATGGTATTGCAGATTCCAATGCTCTGGGCCCTCTAGAGTGTCTTTAATCTGTGGTGTTCTGTAGACAGCAGTGTGCTAAGTCAGAAAAGAGTGTGTGTATGGCAGATTCCAGCAATCTGGGCCTAAGATAGTGTCTAGAATCTGTGGCGTTCTGTATACAATGCTGAAACTACATCAGGAAACATGGTATTGCATATTCCAATGCTCTGGGCCCTCTAGAGTGTCTTTAATCTGTGGTGTTCTGTAGACAGCAGTGTGCTAAGTCAGAAAACAGTGTGTGTATGGCAGATTCCAGCAATCTGAGCCTAAGACAGTGTCTAGAATCTGTGGCGTTCTGTATACAATGCTGAAACTACATCAGGAAACATGGTATTGCAGATTCCAATGCTCTGGGCCCTCTAGAGTGTCTTTAATCTGTGGTGTTCTGTAGACAGCAGTGTGCTAAGTCAGAAAAGAGTGTGTGTATGGCAGATTCCAGCAATCTGGGCCTAAGATAGTGTCTAGAATCTGTGGCGTTCTGTATACAATGCTGAAACTACATCAGGAAACATGGTATTGCAGATTCCAATGCTCTGGGCCCTCTAGAGTGTATTTAATCTGTGGTGTTCTGTAGACAGCAGTGTGCTAAGTCAGAAAACAGTGTGTGTATGGCAGATTCCAGCAATCTGGGCCTAAGATAGTGTCTAGAATCTGTGGCGTTCTGTATACAATGCTGAAACTACATCAGGAAACATGGTATTGCAGATTCCAATGCTCTGGGCCCTTCTAGAGTGTCTTTAATCTGTGGTGTTCTGTAGACAGCAGTGTGCTAAGTCAGAAAACAGTGTGTGTATGGCAGATTCCAGCAATCTGAGCCTAAGATAGTGTCTAGAATCTGTGGCGTTCTGTATACAATGCTGAAACTACATCAGGAAACATGGTATTGCATATTCCAATGCTCTGGGCCCTCTAGAGTGTCTTTAATCTGTGGTGTTCTGTAGACAGCAGTGTGCTAAGTCAGAAAACAGTGTGTGTATGGCAGATTCCAGCAATCTGAGCCTAAGACAGTGTCTAGAATCTGTGGCGTTCTGTATACAATGCTGAAACTACATCAGGAAACATGGTATTGCAGATTCCAATGCTCTGGGCCCTCTAGAGTGTCTTTAATCTGTGGTGTTCTGTAGACAGCAGTGTGCTAAGTCAGAAAACAGTGTGTGTGTATTGCAGATTCCAGCAATCTGAGCCTAAGATAGTGTCTAGAATCTGTGGCGTTCTGTATACAATGCTGAAACTACATCAGGAAACATGGTATTGCAGATTCCAATGCTCTGGGCCCTTCTAGAGTGTCTTTAATCTGTGGTGTTCTGTAGACAGCAGTGTGCTAAGTCAGAAAACAGTGTGTGTATGGCAGATTCCAGCAATCTGGGCCTAAGATAGTGTCTAGAATCTGTGGCGTTCTGTATACAATGCTGAAACTACATCAGGAAACATGGTATTGCAGATTCCAATGCTCTGGGCCCTTCTAGAGTGTCTTTAATCTGTGGTGTTCTGTAGACAGCAGTGTGCTAAGTCAGAAAACAGTGTGTGTATGGCAGATTCCAGCAATCTGGGCCTAAGATAGTGTCTAGAATCTGTGGCGTTCTGTATACAATGCTGAAACTACATCAGGAAACATGGTATTGCAGATTCCAATGCTCTGGGCCCTCTAGAGTGTCTTTAATCTGTGGTGTTCTGTAGACAGCAGTGTGCTAAGTCAGAAAACAGTGTGTGTATGGAAGATTCCAGCAATCTGAGCCTAAGATAGTGTCTAGAATCTGTGGCGTTCTGTATACAATGCTGAAACTACATCAGGAAACATGGTATTGCAGATTCCAATGCTCTGGGCCCTCTAGAGTGTCTTTAATCTGTGGTGTTCTGTAGACAGCAGTGTGCTAAGTCAGAAAACAGTGTGTGTATGGCAGATTCCAGCAATCTGGGCCTAAGATAGTGTCTAGAATCTGTGGCGTTCTGTATACAATGCTGAAACTACATCAGGAAACATGGTATTGCAGATTCCAATGCTCTGGGCCCTCTAGAGTGTATTTAATCTGTGGTGTTCTGTAGACAGCAGTGTGCTAAGTCAGAAAACAGTGTGTGTATGGCAGATTCCAGCAATCTGGGCCTAAGATAGTGTCTAGAATCTGTGGCGTTCTGTATACAATGCTGAAACTACATCAGGAAACATGGTATTGCAGATTCCAATGCTCTGGGCCCTTCTAGAGTGTCTTTAATCTGTGGTGTTCTGTAGACAGCAGTGTGCTAAGTCAGAAAACAGTGTGTGTATGGCAGATTCCAGCAATCTGGGCCTAAGATAGTGTCTAGAATCTGTGGCGTTCTGTATACAATGCTGAAACTACATCAGGAAACATGGTATTGCATATTCCAATGCTCTGGGCCCTCTAGAGTGTCTTTAATCTGTGGTGTTCTGTAGACAGCAGTGTGCTAAGTCAGAAAACAGTGTGTGTATGGCAGATTCCAGCAATCTGAGCCTAAGACAGTGTCTAGAATCTGTGGCGTTCTGTATACAATGCTGAAACTACATCAGGAAACATGGTATTGCAGATTCCAATGCTCTGGGCCCTCTAGAGTGTCTTTAATCTGTGGTGTTCTGTAGACAGCAGTGTGCTAAGTCAGAAAACAGTGTGTGTGTATTGCAGATTCCAGCAATCTGAGCCTAAGATAGTGTCTAGAATCTGTGGCGTTCTGTATACAATGCTGAAACTACATCAGGAAACATGGTATTGCAGATTCCAATGCTCTGGGCCCTTCTAGAGTGTCTTTAATCTGTGGTGTTCTGTAGACAGCAGTGTGCTAAGTCAGAAAACAGTGTGTGTATGGCAGATTCCAGCAATCTGGGCCTAAGATAGTGTCTAGAATCTGTGGCGTTCTGTATACAATGCTGAAACTACATCAGGAAACATGGTATTGCAGATTCCAATGCTCTGGGCCCTTCTAGAGTGTCTTTAATCTGTGGTGTTCTGTAGACAGCAGTGTGCTAAGTCAGAAAACAGTGTGTGTATGGCAGATTCCAGCAATCTGGGCCTAAGATAGTGTCTAGAATCTGTGGCGTTCTGTATACAATGCTGAAACTACATCAGGAAACATGGTATTGCAGATTCCAATGCTCTGGGCCCTCTAGAGTGTCTTTAATCTGTGGTGTTCTGTAGACAGCAGTGTGCTAAGTCAGAAAACAGTGTGTGTATGGAAGATTCCAGCAATCTGAGCCTAAGATAGTGTCTAGAATCTGTGGCGTTCTGTATACAATGCTGAAACTACATCAGGAAACATGGTATTGCAGATTCCAATGCTCTGGGCCCTCTAGAGTGTCTTTAATCTGTGGTGTTCTGTAGACAGCAGTGTGCTAAGTCAGAAAACAGTGTGTGATGGCAGATTCCAGCAATCTGGGCCTAAGATAGTGTCTAGAATCTGTGGCGTTCTGTATACAATGCTGAAACTACATCAGGAAACATGGTATTGCAGATTCCAATGCTCTGGGCCCTCTAGAGTGTCTTTAATCTGTGGTGTTCTGTAGACAGCAGTGTGCTAAGTCAGAAAACAGTGTGTGTATGGCAGATTCCAGCAATCTGGGCCTAAGATAGTGTCTAGAATCTGTGGCGTTCTGTATACAATGCTGAAACTACATCAGGAAACATGGTATTGCAGATTCCAATGCTCTGGGCCCTCTAGAGTGTCTTTAATCTGTGGTGTTCTGTAGACAGCAGTGTGCTAAGTCAGAAAACAGTGTGTGTATGGCAGATTCCAGCAATCTGGGCCTAAGATAGTGTCTAGAATCTGTGGCGTTCTGTATACAATGCTGAAACTACATCAGGAAACATGGTATTGCAGATTCCAATGCTCTGGGCCCTCTAGAGTGTCTTTAATCTGTGGTGTTCTGTAGACAGCAGTGTGCTAAGTCAGAAAACAGTGTGTGTATGGCAGATTCCAGCAATCTGGGCCTAAGATAGTGTCTAGAATCTGTGGCGTTCTGTATACAATGCTGAAACTACATCAGGAAACATGGTATTGCAGATTCCAATGCTCTGGGCCCTCTAGAGTGTCTTTAATCTGTGGTGTTCTGTAGACAGCAGTGTGCTAAGTCAGAAAACAGTGTGTGTATGGCAGATTCCAGCAATCTGGGCCTAAGATAGTGTCTAGAATCTGTGGCGTTCTGTATACAATGCTGAAACTACATCAGGAAACATGGTATTGCAGATTCCAATGCTCTGGGCCCTCTAGAGTGTCTTTAATCTGTGGTGTTCTGTAGACAGCAGTGTGCTAAGTCAGAAAACAGTGTGTGTATGGCAGATTCCAGCAATCTGGGCCTAAGATAGTGTCTAGAATCTGTGGCGTTCTGTATACAATGCTGAAACTACATCAGGAAACATGGTATTGCAGATTCCAATGCTCTGGGCCCTCTAGAGTGTCTTTAATCTGTGGTGTTCTGTAGACAGCAGTGTGCTAAGTCAGAAAACAGTGTGTGTATGGCAGATTCCAGCAATCTGGGCCTAAGATAGTGTCTAGAATCTGTGGCGTTCTGTATACAATGCTGAAACTACATCAGGAAACATGGTATTGCAGATTCCAATGCTCTGGGCCCTCTAGAGTGTCTTTAATCTGTGGTGTTCTGTAGACAGCAGTGTGCTAAGTCAGAAAACAGTGTGTGTATGGCAGATTCCAGCAATCTGGGCCTAAGATAGTGTCTAGAATCTGTGGCGTTCTGTATACAATGCTGAAACTACATCAGGAAACATGGTATTGCAGATTCCAATGCTCTGGGCCCTCTAGAGTGTCTTTAATCTGTGGTGTTCTGTAGACAGCAGTGTGAGTCAGAAAACAGTGTGTGTATGGCAGATTCCAGCAATCTGGGCCTAAGATAGTGTCTAGAATCTGTGGCGTTCTGTATACAATGCTGAAACTACATCAGGAAACATGGTATTGCAGATTCCAATGCTCTGGGCCCTCTAGAGTGTCTTTAATCTGTGGTGTTCTGTAGACAGCAGTGTGCTAAGTCAGAAAACAGTGTGTGTATGGCAGATTCCAGCAATCTGGGCCTAAGATAGTGTCTAGAATCTGTGGCGTTCTGTATACAATGCTGAAACTACATCAGGAAACATGGTATTGCAGATTCCAATGCTCTGGGCCCTCTAGAGTGTCTTTAATCTGTGGTGTTCTGTAGACAGCAGTGTGCTAAGTCAGAAAACAGTGTGTGTATGGCAGATTCCAGCAATCTGGGCCTAAGATAGTGTCTAGAATCTGTGGCGTTCTGTATACAATGCTGAAACTACATCAGGAAACATGGTATTGCAGATTCCAATGCTCTGGGCCCTCTAGAGTGTCTTTAATCTGTGGTGTTCTGTAGACAGCAGTGTGCTAAGTCAGAAAACAGTGTGTGTATGGCAGATTCCAGCAATCTGGGCCTAAGATAGTGTCTAGAATCTGTGGCGTTCTGTATACAATGCTGAAACTACATCAGGAAACATGGTATTGCAGATTCCAATGCTCTGGGCCCTCTAGAGTGTCTTTAATCTGTGGTGTTCTGTAGACAGCAGTGTGCTAAGTCAGAAAACAGTGTGTGTATGGCAGATTCCAGCAATCTGGGCCTAAGATAGTGTCTAGAATCTGTGGCGTTCTGTATACAATGCTGAAACTACATCAGGAAACATGGTATTGCAGATTCCAATGCTCTGGGCCCTCTAGAGTGTCTTTAATCTGTGGTGTTCTGTAGACAGCAGTGTGCTAAGTCAGAAAACAGTGTGTGTATGGCAGATTCCAGCAATCTGGGCCTAAGATAGTGTCTAGAATCTGTGGCGTTCTGTATACAATGCTGAAACTACATCAGGAAACATGGTATTGCAGATTCCAATGCTCTGGGCCCTCTAGAGTGTCTTTAATCTGTGGTGTTCTGTAGACAGCAGTGTGCTAAGTCAGAAAACAGTGTGTGTATGGCAGATTCCAGCAATCTGGGCCTAAGATAGTGTCTAGAATCTGTGGCGTTCTGTATACAATGCTGAAACTACATCAGGAAACATGGTATTGCAGATTCCAATGCTCTGGGCCCTCTAGAGTGTCTTTAATCTGTGGTGTTCTGTAGACAGCAGTGTGCTAAGTCAGAAAACAGTGTGTGTATGGCAGATTCCAGCAATCTGGGCCTAAGATAGTGTCTAGAATCTGTGGCGTTCTGTATACAATGCTGAAACTACATCAGGAAACATGGTATTGCAGATTCCAATGCTCTGGGCCCTCTAGAGTGTCTTTAATCTGTGGTGTTCTGTAGACAGCAGTGTGCTAAGTCAGAAAACAGTGTGTGTATGGCAGATTCCAGCAATCTGGGCCTAAGATAGTGTCTAGAATCTGTGGCGTTCTGTATACAATGCTGAAACTACATCAGGAAACATGGTATTGCAGATTCCAATGCTCTGGGCCCTCTAGAGTGTCTTTAATCTGTGGTGTTCTGTAGACAGCAGTGTGCTAAGTCAGAAAACAGTGTGTGTATGGCAGATTCCAGCAATCTGGGCCTAAGATAGTGTCTAGAATCTGTGGCGTTCTGTATACAATGCTGAAACTACATCAGGAAACATGGTATTGCAGATTCCAATGCTCTGGGCCCTCTAGAGTGTCTTTAATCTGTGGTGTTCTGTAGACAGCAGTGTGCTAAGTCAGAAAACAGTGTGTGTATGGCAGATTCCAGCAATCTGGGCCTAAGATAGTGTCTAGAATCTGTGGCGTTCTGTATACAATGCTGAAACTACATCAGGAAACATGGTATTGCAGATTCCAATGCTCTGGGCCCTCTAGAGTGTCTTTAATCTGTGGTGTTCTGTAGACAGCAGTGTGCTAAGTCAGAAAACAGTGTGTGTATGGCAGATTCCAGCAATCTGGGCCTAAGATAGTGTCTAGAATCTGTGGCGTTCTGTATACAATGCTGAAACTACATCAGGAAACATGGTATTGCAGATTCCAATGCTCTGGGCCCTCTAGAGTGTCTTTAATCTGTGGTGTTCTGTAGACAGCAGTGTGCTAAGTCAGAAAACAGTGTGTGTATGGCAGATTCCAGCAATCTGGGCCTAAGATAGTGTCTAGAATCTGTGGCGTTCTGTATACAATGCTGAAACTACATCAGGAAAACATCAGGAAACATGGTATTGCAGATTCCAATGCTCTGGGCCCTCTAGAGTGTCTTTAATCTGTGGTGTTCTGTAGACAGCAGTGTGCTAAGTCAGAAAACAGTGTGTGTATGGCAGATTCCAGCAATCTGGGCCTAAGATAGTGTCTAGAATCTGTGGCGTTCTGTATACAATGCTGAAACTACATCAGGAAACATGGTATTGCAGATTCCAATGCTCTGGGCCCTCTAGAGTGTCTTTAATCTGTGGTGTTCTGTAGACAGCAGTGTGCTAAGTCAGAAAACAGTGTGTGTATGGCAGATTCCAGCAATCTGGGCCTAAGATAGTGTCTAGAATCTGTGGCGTTCTGTATACAATGCTGAAACTACATCAGGAAACATGGTATTGCAGATTCCAATGCTCTGGGCCCTCTAGAGTGTCTTTAATCTGTGGTGTTCTGTAGACAGCAGTGTGCTAAGTCAGAAAACAGTGTGTGTATGGCAGATTCCAGCAATCTGGGCCTAAGATAGTGTCTAGAATCTGTGGCGTTCTGTATACAATGCTGAAACTACATCAGGAAACATGGTATTGCAGATTCCAATGCTCTGGGCCCTCTAGAGTGTCTTTAATCTGTGGTGTTCTGTAGACAGCAGTGTGCTAAGTCAGAAAACAGTGTGTGTATGGCAGATTCCAGCAATCTGGGCCTAAGATAGTGTCTAGAATCTGTGGCGTTCTGTATACAATGCTGAAACTACATCAGGAAACATGGTATTGCAGATTCCAATGCTCTGGGCCCTCTAGAGTGTCTTTAATCTGTGGTGTTCTGTAGACAGCAGTGTGCTAAGTCAGAAAACAGTGTGTGTATGGCAGATTCCAGCAATCTGGGCCTAAGATAGTGTCTAGAATCTGTGGCGTTCTGTATACAATGCTGAAACTACATCAGGAAACATGGTATTGCAGATTCCAATGCTCTGGGCCCTCTAGAGTGTCTTTAATCTGTGGTGTTCTGTAGACAGCAGTGTGCTAAGTCAGAAAACAGTGTGTGTATGGGG
>NW_024401236.1:0-68242 GCF_905171765.1 Bufo bufo
GCTTCCTCGCTCTCACAGTCCGGTGATGGTGACTTGCAGCGGCGACTGCTGGAGGCCCTCAAAAAGGGGGAGAGCTCCATCACTGTAGAGGGAAAGAAGGTTGATCTGTCGTTCTGGTTTAACAGACATGGCGTGAGGGCTTTCCGAGAGCAGAATGGGGGCGAGACCGCCTGGTCGTCACCTACAACCGGCCCTGGGGTCAGACGGAATGTGGTCTGTCTCAAGTGGAGTAGCGATGAAGCTTGCCCTACAAGAAAGAGGGTGGCGGAGCTCCTGCTTGGGATGGGTTTCAAGGCGACCGACATCTTTGCCTTGATCCATCCGTACGGCTCCAAGGAGTTCGACGTCAGCTTTGTCCGGCCGGAGGGGCTGGAGCTCTTCTGGTCCGGGTATGAGCTGGCGAAGAACACGCCGGACTGGCGCGGTTTCCTTGCGAAAGCAATAACCCGTCAGAGTGAGGTCAAGAGAGTGACCGTTTTGACCCGTAACGAGTCGCTCTCTTGTGTTGACATCATGACCTGGCTGGGCAGGTATGGAGAGATCCAGGGGGTTCCATCCAAGAACCTGGACGAGTTTGGCATTTGGTCGGGCGCCTGGACGTTTAACATCAAACTCAAGCGTCTGGGGAGTACGGTTTCCCACATTCCATCATCTGCCTTTATCGGCCGTGACAGGATTTTGGTTTTCTACAGGGGGCAGCCTAAGCTCTGTCACAAGTGCGGCAGCCCCTCACACTTCAGCGCCAGCTGCCAAGTGCAGAAGTGCGCGCTGTGTGGGGGGACCGGTCATCTAGCCGCATCTTGTGGGGAGATTAGATGCAACCTGTGCGGTGAACTCGGTCACCCTTTCAGTCGTTGTCCTCTCTCTGAGGTCAATGCGGCCCGAGCTCACGCAGGAGCGGGCCGGGAGGTCCCTTCGGCTGAGGCGGGTGCTGGCGGAGACGGCAGAGTTCAGGGGTCGGTGAAGAACAAAGATGGTCCGTCCCGGCAGAGGCGGAGGGAGAGGCGCCAGGCGGAGAGGGAGCGGGAGGAACCCCGTCCTGGGGTGATGCCTGCCCCTTCCCAAGCGGCTGCCCCTCCTGCATCGGAGACCCTAGGGGACAGGAGCTGAATGAGGAGAACGAAAGACTGGAGCGTGCCGAGGGGACTCTGTCCTCGCACTATGAAAGCGCCGCAGAGGATAGCGGGACGGAGTCCAAAATAATTAGACGGAAACGCCGTACTAAGAAAAGACCCGGCTCGACCAAAGTAGCCAGGGAGGGCCTAACCGACTCCCCTCTGGAGCTCTCCAACCGGTTTCTCACCTTGGATGAGACCTCCGCCTCCTCTTCTTCTGGGGAGGAGGTCGAAGGTGGGAGACCGGGGGCGAAGGAGGGAAGGCCTTCGGGAGGCCCCGCGCCCCCCTCTGGTGGGGATGTAAGGTCCTCAGGAGGGGTGGCAAAACCGGGCCCTGAGACCGAGGAAGCCGGGGGTGGTGCGCGGGGGGAGGCGGTGGTGACAAATGAGATGGACACCACCGTCTCCCTCAAGAGGGGTCGTGCCGCCTTAGAAGACAGCCCCGGGAGAGGGAGGGTTGGGAAGAAGGCCGTCTAACTCGATCACTCTGTATGGCGGCACCCGCTCTGCTGACGCTGGCGACCATTAATGTCGCCAGCATTAAGTCGGATGCGGCTCGTTTCGCGGCCTTTGATTTTCTCAGCCGAATTGGGGCTGACGTTTTGTTTTTGCAAGAGACCAGGCTGCCAGATTTGGCGGCGATTCACGAAGCCAGGAGGGAGTGGAGATCAGGGCCCTCCTACTGGTCTCTTGCGGCCGAGCCGTATAGCGGAGTGGCGGTCCTTTTTACCGCACCGGTAGAAAGCCGACGAGTGATCGAGTTGGAAATGGGGAGGTGTTTGATCCTGGATGTCCTCATGAAGGGACAAGAACTGCGCCTAATTAACATCTATGGGCCCCAGACCAAACGGGACAGGAAAAGTCTCTTTATGAGGATCAAGCCTTTTCTTTTTACGAGTCGGCAAGTGGTCTTTGGAGGGGATTTCAACACGATCACGAGGTCCCAGGATAGGGGAGGCGCCAGAGACCGGCTGGCTTACGATAGCATCTCTCTAAATAGCGTAGCTAGCGAGGCTCGCCTGGTGGATGTCCACATCAGGCATACCTCAGGCCACGGGGGTTTCACTTATTATAGAGGAAGTCAGACTAGGTCTAGAATAGACAGGTTTTATTTAAAGGAGGAGGCTATTTTCTCGCCCTTAAGGGTCGTAGAGGTAGAATTCTCCGATCACTGTCTGATTATGTTTTCTTTGAATATTTCAGAGTCCCCCCAAATGGGAAGAGGTTACTGGAAGCTGAATTCGGGAGTCCTGGAGGAAGCGGAGGTGAGACAATCCTTTGAGGACTTCCTTCAGAGTCAGGTAACTTTGCTGGATCTCTGTGATACTAAGTCAGAGTGGTGGGAGATATTCAAAGATCGGGCGGCAAAGTTCTTCCGCCAGCTCTCGAGCCTCAGGTCCCTGGACAGGTACCGCCTGTATCAGGGTCTGAGGAGGAAACTCGAGCGTCTGGTCTCGACTGGAGGTAGCCGCGAGGATATCTCCAGGGTGAAATCTTTGCTCAGGGGGTGCCAGTACGATAGGCACACATCTTTGGTTTTTGAGAGGGACTTCGGGAAGTACCGCTCGCCCGACCCTTACAGAAACTGCAAGATGTCAGTGAGTAGTAAGTTGGTGACGGGACTGGTCGATAGTACGGGATCTCTGAACCGGTCCAGATCGGGGATCCTGGAAGTCGTCAGATCCTTCTACTCGCGCCTCTTGGGAAAGAAGGATCTGGATCGGGACAAGATGTCGGCTTTCCTGGCTGACATCGCCCCTGAGTCGGGAGCTCACCTCTCTTTTGACGTTTTGGTGGAAGAGATCAGGAAGGAGGAAGTAATCCTGGCGGTGGAAGGGTTAGCTCTGAAGAAGTCGCCGGGCCCGGATGGCTTAACATCCGAGTTTTATAAGGCCTTTAAGGACTCTTTATGTCCCCTCTTGACTGAGGTATTCAATGAGTGTCTATCCTCGGGCACTCTGCCGAAGTCAATGAGGAGGTCAGCCCTGATCCTTCTGTCAAAGGGTAAAGATCCGAGCCGTATCGAGAACTGGCGTCCCATAGCGCTTCTCGATACGGACAGAAAGATTCTGGCCAAGATACTGTTCAATCGGTTGGTGAAATTTGCACCCCAGCTCCTTTCGGTGGCCCAGCATTGCTCGGTTCCAGGCCGCAGTACTCTCAGTGCTGTGCTCGGTGTCCGAGAGGCAGTGGAGCGGAGTAGAGCGGGTCACTGGAAGGGGTACATGCTGTCCTTAGATCAGGCAAAGGCGTTTGATCGGGTGAACCACGAGTACCTCTGGTCGGTCCTTCTGAAGTACGGCCTGCCGGGGGGGTTTGTTGATTGGTTAAAGATCTTGTACGCGGGGGCGGAGAGTTTCCCGCTTGTGAACGGTTGGTCTGGCTGCTCTTTCGAGGTTGGGTCTGGCGTTCGTCAGGGTTGTCCTTTGAGCCCGCTTTTATACGTGTTCGCGATCGATCCCTTTCTTAAGAGGATCGATCGTGGTCCGTTGGCGGGAGTCGGGATGGATCCGGCAGCGCCGGAAGCCGCTCTGAGGGCAGTAGCGTACGCCGACGACGTCACCGTTTTCGTGTCCTCGAGAGGGGAGGCGGAGTACGTGATGTCTGAGGTGGACAGCTACTCGGAGGCATCCGGGTCCATGATCAATCGGGATAAGTGCGAGAGTCTCTGGCTGGGAGGGGGTGATCCAGTGTTCGATCTCCCGGACACCCTTCCGGGGCCCCAGTCGTCAGCAAAAGTTCTAGGCATCCATTTCGGCCACGGGGATTATCCCACCCAGAATTGGGACGACAGGCTCAAGATCGCCGCTCAGAAGGTCGGCCAGTGGAAGGGTTGGTCTTTGACCCTCAGGGAAAGGGTGAATCTGATCAAGACTTACCTTCTCCCTTTGCTTATTTATTTGGGTAGCGTGTGTATCTTGCCAGAGCCTCTCTGGACTCGGGTTTATAGCCTGTTCTTCCAGCTTTTATGGGGGAATAGGCTAAACCTGATCAAGAGAGAGGTGACTTATCGCACGAGGAGACTAGGGGGGTTATCTATGGTCAACCCCGTGGTGTTTCTCGTAAACACCTTTGTTAAGATCAATTTGGCAAACCTCTGGATGGAGAGGGCTCCTCCGTGGATAGTCTCCTGCAGGGGGTGGTTTCGGCCTTTCTTCCAGGAATGGGAGACAGGAGGGCGAGTGAAGGACTTGCGTACGTCTCACGGATATCTTCCGGCTTATGTCACCCCGATTCTGAAGGTTATCCGCCGGTGGGGTTTGGAGGTGAGGGAAATCAGGACCCTGTCAAGGAGATCCCTTGACGAGAGGGTCTTGTTGTCCCACTTTCAGAAGCCCCTGGCCCTCAAGGATTGCCCAAGCCGGGATCTAGACAAGGGGTTACAGTTGCTAAATTCTGCAAGGATCCCCTTGAAGTTTTGGGACTTGGCTTGGCGCTGCTTTCACGGGAGGCTGTATGTAAGGGACAACCTGAAGTACAGGAACTCTGAGGAAAGGGGTTGTCCCCGGGAGGAGTGCGGCTCCATACTGGAAAGTATGGAGCACTTCCTGCTTCATTGTCCTTTTAATACAGAGGTGTATGAACGGGTGGGAGCTTCCATTGGCTGGCCCAGGCTAGCCAGCCTCTCCTATGCGGAGTGGGCCTACGGAGTGTTCAGAGACCTGGGAAGGAGGGACCCGTGCACAAGTTTTTTAGTTAGCATAGTGGTTAGGTTCTACACATGGAACGCACGGTGTTTAGTTTCTACGCAGCAGAAAGTCCTCCCGGTGGACGAGGTTTGTAGGAACATCTTGGGTGGCCTGGTGAAGGTGCGTTCTCTTGAGTATGAGAGACTGGGTACCAGTAGGGCCTCTCTCCTCTGGAGAGGCTTTGCTTTTGATGTACCGTAAGTCTAGTCGTACTGTTCCTGGTGGTGGGCTGACGCTTCCACACTAGATTTTTGTTTTGTAGTAAGTTGAGGTTTTGAAAAAGGCTTGCAAAGACCGAACTTGGGCCTTCGGGAGTTGGTTATGTAGTTATGTGAGTTATGTTTGCTAGAGGAGGGAAAGTTGGGATTAGTTAGTTAGGTTGGGTGGGTGAGGAAGGGGGGGATAATTTTTATGTGTCCTTTTGTGTTTTGAGTGGGGAGGCCTGCATCTAGCCCTGGACTATGCGGACATGGGAGGACATGGGGCGAGGGGCTAGATGTGGGTGGTGAAGGAAGGGCTGGCCTTGGACTATGCGGACATGATAGAGACATGAGGCGAAGGTCAGCCCTGGGTGTCGGGTGATGGGTAAAAGGATAGTGTGAGTAGGGATAGAATAGGTTAGGTTGGTGATTTTTCTATAAACAGGTGACGGGAGAAAAAAGAAAAAAAAAAAAAAGAAAAAAAGGAAAAAAAGAGTATATAAATAATTATGTATATATTTGGCAAAGTCGCCTTGTTGTTTTTTTGGGCAAAGGTCGCCTTTATTTATTTAGTTACTTTATTGATTTATTTATGTTTATGTTTGATATTTTCTGTTCATTATATACTTTTCTGTTTATGACGATTAGTCCTATTTTTGTTTGGGTTTTACAGCCGGGCGGCCAGGTAAGTTTTATAGTTATAAGGTTAGTTGTTAAGTTTGATATGTTGTTGGGGCATGAATGTGAGTGTGAGTGTGGATGTATGTGGCTGGGCCAGTAATAACATTGTTTTATGAGAATTGTTTTATTTGAAATTGTTTGTTTTATTTTGTAAAGTTTTGTACTTTTATAATAAAAAGAGTAGCAGTGTGTAGGAGACACAGGGGCGGAGATTGCTGAGCTCAGTCTGGTGCTAGCAGCTGCAGTGATCAGACGTGCCTGTGTGAAGCTCCTGCATCCCAGCTTTTGCTCCAGGGTGATTCACCAGCTTTTCCCCTGTAGAGCCACCTGTCTTCCAGGGAGTTTTAACATCTACTCCCAGTCCAGACCCTGCCTCTCCCTAGGGAGTTGGTGGGGTCTTGGACCATGGTGTCCAAGACGAGGACCCCTGCTCTCCGGTCAGGGTCGGGGGGGAGCAGGGGGTCCAGGCAACCGGCCCTGAGCGGAAGTGGGGTCAAGAAACCTGACAGCCAGGTCCCCCATGAAGACGCAAGAAGGAAAGGTGATGTCCCTGCGGAGGCTATGGAGGTGTCGTCCCAGGTAGGTTGGGGGTCCCGGTGGGAGGGAGAGTCCACCGCCACCTACAGCTCCCGGGTAGCAGCCCACCTACAAAAGTATAAGGAGCTGGGGCGACACCTCAAAGCTCTGAGAAATGAGCTCAAGCTTGAGAGGATAAAAGCAAATAATACCTCCAGCAGGAAGAGACTCCCTATTGCGGAGAGGATCAGGGACCTAAAGGCAGTGATTGAAGCTGCCGTGGTGGAAAAGCAGAAGCTGCTTAATGAAAGCGGTCCTTTCAGAGAAAAGCTGGAAAATGAGGACCGCTTCATGGAAATGGAGAGGAAAGGGGAGCAGTGTGGTGAGGGCAGTGATAGTGAGGCAGATACCCCAAAACCCAGTGAGGTAACTGGGTCCAGGGTGACAGCCCAGCCTGAGCCTGCCCCTGCACCCCCTGATTTCCGGGAGCCGCTGCAGAGCCTGGAGTGCAGAAGTGGGATCCCAGCTGAGCAAGTTGGATTGCCACCATCTGACGACAGCGCCTCCTATGCGAGCGACTTCAGCGAGGAAGAGAGCGGGAACGGTGGGGGTCTTATGGAACAGATCCGGCTGCTGGAATCCCCTATGGAGTTTAAGGATTTTGCCTTTGGCGACGAATTGTTGAAAGACAGAGAAGGGAAGAAAAAAAACAAAAAAAGCAAAAAGAACAAAGAACAAAAATTTGAAGTTCGCTATGTATATGTTCCTGTGGCTCCCTCTGTGCGGGCTGAAAAGTCAGTGCAGGGTGAGCCGCAGGTGTGTCCTCTGGGTCCCGCTGTCATGGCGGGGTCAGGTGCTGGAAAGACGGCGCAGGACGCCGGTCTTGCCGGCAATAGAGGAGGCGGGGCTAGCTGCGGTGCTGGCCAGTTGGGAGCCCCCGGCGCTGTGGGCTGCTCTCCTGTGGGAGGGGGGAGTGGCTTGCCGCTGGGGTCCGCTCCCATGGAAAAAGTGTCCCCGTCCGCTGCCTCGGTGAGCGCTTGTGGCGTGGAGCTGAGGCGGTACGGCGGCGACGCTGCTCCTCCCACACATGGGCGGAGCCTAAAGGTCCTGGAGATGGAGACGAGAGACGGTGCGGTGAGCGCGGCTGGGGGCGTGCCTGGGGATGCTCCCGGCGATGCTCCCTTGTCTGGGGGCGGAGCTGGGTGTGTGTCCGGGGACGCGCCCAAGCAGCAGCGCACAGTGGCGGCGGGAGTGGCGGCAGCAGGAGAAGCGGGGACTGGTGTGGCTGGGAGCAGTGGTTCTACAGCGCACCAGTTCCCCATTAAAATTAAAATAAAAAAGGTGAAGAATGTTAAGAGGGCCAAAAAGGCTAAGAGGTTAAAAGCGGGGTTTGTATCCCCCAGTGCAGTGGCCGAATACATAAAGACCGGGTTTATTGCTGGGGCCTCTGCCTCCTCCTCCGGTGCTGAATCAAGCGCTGGAAAGGGGGAGGTAGTGGTAACCGGCGCCCAAGTATTGAGGGAGGCCGGCAGCGATAACATAGATGTGAATACGAATGCTGTAATGAATGTCTCTGCTGGCCCAGCGGTTTGTTCGCGGGAGGCGGCTCCTGGAAAAGGGGTTGCTCCTAGCGGACAAACATGTGATGGGTCTCTGGCCGCTGGGGCTGGGGGGGCTATGGAGGTGGGGGTCGGTGGGACACCGGTGGCTGGAGTAGCTGCTGGTGCGCCTGTTAGGCCGGCCGGTGCCTCCGTGGCCTCTCGGGCTTCTGGGGTCAGTGGCCAAAAGAGTGTGCGGGAGTGTGTTGGGGCTGCGGGCCCGGTCTCTGGTGGTGGGGTGGATGCGGGGGGGCGATCGGCCGCTGAGAAAGCGGCTGCGGGCCCCCGTGCGGCCCCTCCGGGGGGACGGGGTGCAGTGTCTGCGTTAGGCATGGTGGGGAAGGGGGGGGCCGGCTCGGCTGCCCCTCCCGCGTCCGTGGCGCCTGGCAGAAGTTATGCCAGTGTGGCTGCGGCCGTGGGGGGGGAGGGGCTGTCCTCGTTGGCTTCCTCGCTCTCACAGTCCGGTGATGGTGACTTGCAGCGGCGACTGCTGGAGGCCCTCAAAAAGGGGGAGAGCTCCATCACTGTAGAGGGAAAGAAGGTTGATCTGTCGTTCTGGTTCAACAGACATGGCGTGAGGGCTTTCCGAGAGCAGAACGGGGGCGAGACCGCCTGGTCGTCACCTACAACCGGCCCTGGGGTCAGACGGAATGTGGTCTGTCTCAAGTGGAGTAGCGATGAAGCTTGCCCTACAAGAAAGAGGGTGGCGGAGCTCCTGCTTGGGATGGGTTTCAAGGCGACCGACATCTTTGCCTTGATCCATCCGTACGGCTCCAAGGAGTTCGACGTCAGCTTTGTCCGGCCGGAGGGGCTGGAGCTCTTCTGGTCCGGGTATGAGCTGGCGAAGAACACGCCGGACTGGCGCGGTTTCCTTGCGAAAGCAATAACCCGTCAGAGTGAGGTCAAGAGAGTGACCGTTTTGACCCGTAACGAGTCGCTCTCTTGTGTTGACATCATGACCTGGCTGGGCAGGTATGGAGAGATCCAGGGGGTTCCATCCAAGAACCTGGACGAGTTTGGCATTTGGTCGGGCGCCTGGACGTTTAACATCAAACTCAAGCGTCTGGGGAGTACGGTTTCCCACATTCCATCATCTGCCTTTATCGGCCGTGACAGGATTTTGGTTTTCAACAGGGGGCAGCCTAAGCTCTGTCACAAGTGCGGCAGCCCCTCACACTTCAGCGCCAGCTGCCAAGTGCAGAAGTGCGCGCTGTGTGGGGGGACCGGTCATCTAGCCGCATCTTGTGGGGAGATTAGATGCAACCTGTGCGGTGAACTCGGTCACCCTTTCAGTCGTTGTCCTCTCTCTGAGGTCAATGCGGCCCGAGCTCACGCAGGAGCGGGCCGGGAGGTCCCTTCGGCTGAGGCGGGTGCTGGCGGAGACGGCAGAGTTCAGGGGTCGGTGAAGAACAAAGATGGTCCGTCCCGGCAGAGGCGGAGGGAGAGGCGCCAGGCGGAGAGGGAGCGGGAGGAACCCCGTCCTGGGGTGATGCCTGCCCCTTCCCAAGCGGCTGCCCCTCCTGCATCGGAGACCCTAGGGGACAGGGAGCTGAATGAGGAGAACGAAAGACTGGAGCGTGCCGAGGGGACTCTGTCCTCGCACTATGAAAGCGCCGCAGAGGATAGCGGGACGGAGTCCAAAATAATTAGACGGAAACGCCGTACTAAGAAAAGACCCGGCTCGACCAAAGTAGCCAGGGAGGGCCTAACCGACTCCCCTCTGGAGCTCTCCAACCGGTTTCTCACCTTGGATGAGACCTCCGCCTCCTCTTCTTCTGGGGAGGAGGTCGAAGGTGGGAGACCGGGGGCGAAGGAGGGAAGGCCTTCGGGAGGCCCCGCGCCCCCCTCTGGTGGGGATGTAAGGTCCTCAGGAGGGGTGGCAAAACCGGGCCCTGAGACCGAGGAAGCCAGGGGTGGTGCGCGGGGGGAGGCGGTGGTGACAAATGAGATGGACACCACCGTCTCCCTCAAGAGGGGTCGTGCCGCCTTAGAAGACAGCCCCGGGAGAGGGAGGGTTGGGAAGAAGGCCGTCTAACTCGATCACTCTGTATGGCGGCACCCGCTCTGCTGACGCTGGCGACCATTAATGTCGCCAGCATTAAGTCGGATGCGGCTCGTTTCGCGGCCTTTGATTTTCTCAGCCGAATTGGGGCTGACGTTTTGTTTTTGCAAGAGACCAGGCTGCCAGATTTGGCGGCGATTCACGAAGCCAGGAGGGAGTGGAGATCAGGGCCCTCCTACTGGTCTCTTGCGGCCGAGCCGTATAGCGGAGTGGCGGTCCTTTTTACCGCACCGGTAGAAAGCCGACGAGTGATCGAGTTGGAAATGGGGAGGTGTTTGATCCTGGATGTCCTCATGAAGGGACAAGAACTGCGCCTAATTAACATCTATGGGCCCCAGACCAAACGGGACAGGAAAAGTCTCTTTATGAGGATCAAGCCTTTTCTTTTTACGAGTCGGCAAGTGGTCTTTGGAGGGGATTTCAACACGATCACGAGGTCCCAGGATAGGGGAGGCGCCAGAGACCGGCTGGCTTACGATAGCATCTCTTTAAATAGCGTAGCTAGCGAGGCTCGCCTGGTGGATGTCCACATCAGGCATACCTCAGGCCACGGGGGTTTCACTTATTATAGAGGAAGTCAGACTAGGTCTAGAATAGACAGGTTTTATTTAAAGGAGGAGGCTATTTTCTCGCCCTTAAGGGTCGTAGAGGTAGAATTCTCCGATCACTGTCTGATTATGTTTTCTTTGAATATTTCAGAGTCCCCCCAAATGGGAAGAGGTTACTGGAAGCTGAATTCGGGAGTCCTGGAGGAAGCGGAGGTGAGACAATCCTTTGAGGACTTCCTTCAGAGTCAGGTAACTTTGCTGGATCTCTGTGATACTAAGTCAGAGTGGTGGGAGATATTCAAAGATCGGGCGGCAAAGTTCTTCCGCCAGCTCTCGAGCCTCAGGTCCCTGGACAGGTACCGCCTGTATCAGGGTCTGAGGAGGAAACTCGAGCGTCTGGTCTCGACTGGAGGTAGCCGCGAGGATATCTCCAGGGTGAAATCTTTGCTCAGGGGGTGCCAGTACGATAGGCACACGTCTTTGGTTTTTGAGAGGGACTTCGGGAAGTACCGCTCGCCCGACCCTTACAGAAACTGCAAGATGTCAGTGAGTAGTAAGTTGGTGACAGGACTGGTCGATAGTACGGGATCTCTGAACCGGTCCAGATCGGGGATCCTGGAAGTCGTCAGATCCTTCTACTCGCGCCTCTTGGGAAAGAAGGATCTGGATCGGGACAAGATGTCGGCTTTCCTGGCTGACATCGCCCCTGAGTCGGGAGCTCACCTCTCTTTTGACGTTTTGGTGGAAGAGATCAGGAAGGAGGAAGTAATCCTGGCGGTGGAAGGGTTAGCTCTGAAGAAGTCGCCAGGCCCGGATGGCTTAACATCCGAGTTTTATAAGGCCTTTAAGGACTCTTTATGTCCCCTCTTGACTGAGGTATTCAATGAGTGTCTATCCTCGGGCACTCTGCCGAAGTCAATGAGGAGGTCAGCCCTGATCCTTCTGTCAAAGGGTAAAGATCCGAGCCGTATCGAGAACTGGCGTCCCATAGCACTTCTCAATACGGACAGAAAGATTCTGGCCAAGATACTGTTCAATCGGTTGGTGAAATTTGCACCCCAGCTCCTTTCGGTGGCCCAGCATTGCTCGGTTCCAGGCCGCAGTACTCTTAGTGCTGTGCTCGGTGTCCGAGAGGCAGTGGAGCGGAGTAGAGCGGGTCACTGGAAGGGGTACATGCTGTCCTTAGATCAGGCAAAGGCGTTTGATCGGGTGAACCACGAGTACCTCTGGTCGGTCCTTCTGAAGTACGGCCTGCCGGGGGGGTTTGTTGATTGGTTAAAGATCTTGTACGCGGGGGCGGAGAGTTTCCCGCTTGTGAACGGTTGGTCTGGCTGCTCTTTCGAGGTTGGGTCTGGCGTTCGTCAGGGTTGTCCTTTGAGCCCACGTGTTCGCGATCGATCCCTTTCTTAAGAGGATCGATCGTGTTCCTTTGGCGGGAGTCGGGATGGATCCGGCAGTGCCGGAAGCCGCTCTGAGGGCAGTAGCGTACGCCGACGATGTCACCGTTTTCGTGTCCTCGAGAGGGGAGGCGGAGTACGTGATGTCTGAGGTGGACAGCTACTCAGAGGCATCCGGGTCCATGATCAATCGGGATAAGTGCGAGAGTCTCTGGCTGGGAGGGGGTGATCCAGTTTTCGATCTCCCGGACACCCTTCCGGGGCCCCAGTCGTCAGCAAAAGTTCTAGGCATCCATTTCGGCCACGGGGATTATCCCACCCAAAATTGGGACGACAGGCTCAAGATCGCCGCTCAGAAGGTCAGCCAGTGGAAGGGTTGGTCTTTGACTCTCAGGGAAACGGTGAATCTGATCAAGACTTACCTTCTCCCTTTGCTTATCTATTTGGGTAGCGTGTGTATCTTGCCAGAGCCTCTCTGGACTCGGGTTTATAGCCTGTTCTTCCAGGGAAAATAGGCTGAACCTGATCAAGAGAGAGGTGACTTATCGCACGAGGAGACTAGGGGGGTTATCTATGGTCAACCCCGTGGTGTTTCTCGTGAACACCTTTGTTAAGATCAATTTGGCAAACCTCTGGATGGAGAGGGCTGCAGCGTACTCAAGTTGTGTGTAGAAATGTGTTCCTGGGTGTAGTAGTGCAATAGACACTAACCTGAGACGGCTGACTCTCTGCATAGGCAGGTGATGGTAGGAAAATGTTTGTGACGCCAGTGCCAATTAAACGGTGGCACGCCGTTTGCTGATAGCAGGAATAACTGAGGAACCACGTGATGTTAAAACAAAACTCCAACTTTAGTAGTTTCCATATAGAGACATTAACGGAAGCACAGTTCCTTTGCATACAGTTGATTTTTCAATACGGTCGATGCAGGCAATACAGATTAAGCAAGGTGACTTCAGAGTGTGAAACACAGGACTTGCAGTACAGGAGCTTGCACTCTATTCCTGACTGATCCTGGGACATAGAAAATCTTCTCCAAGGCCCAATACCTTAACTCTGGCTTATATCCTTGGTTCTCTCTTTATAAAGTACCTCCTCTGTTATCTTGAGTACCTCTTGCTTTCCTTGACATGCCTCTGTCTCTCCCTCAGCTTCCTCAGCCTCTAGAAACTTCAGCACACTCTAGAAACTTCTGACCTCACTCTGGAAGCTTCTGAACTCCCAGGCTGTTTAACAGTGGTCTTCCTGCTTCTGCATATATAAATTCAGGAGGGGAACCTTCTCCTTGGATCTGGAACCCGGTTACAGGGACTGCAATACCCTCTCCTGGTCCGCAGGCTTCAGGCCTGGACTTGACTCAGACATAGTCTAAACTCCAACTGCTGTAGACTGACTTTAGACTAGACTGACTTTCCTTTCCCTGACTGGGCCTTATATAAACTAGGGCTCCCTAGCTCCCTCTAGTGACTAAGAGCTGGAATGACACCCCTAGCAGGCCTGTACATGCAAGTTTCACAGTAACAGGGAAATAAATAGCATTACATTACATGACAATTTATAAAGAGGACATATACCAACTTCCCCATAATTAAGGAGGGACGACAGCACACCAAGTGACACTTTTGTAGTGACGGGCATTACAGTCCCCGTACACTACAGGGCTCCTCCGTGGATAGTCTCCTGCAGGGGGTGGTTTCGGCCTTTCTTCCAGGAATGGGAGACAGGAGGGCGAGTGAAGGACTTGCGTACGCCTCACGGATATCTTCCGGCTTATGTCACCCCGATTCTGAAGGTGATCCGCCGGTGGGGTTTGGAGGTGAGGGAAATCAGGACTCTGTCAAGGAGATCCCTTGACGAGAGGGTCTTGTTGTCCCACTTTCAGAAGCCCCTGGCCCTCAAGGATTGCCCAAGCCGGGATCTAGACAAGGGGTTACAGTTGCTAAATTCTGCAAGGATCCCCTTGAAGTTTTGGGACTTGGCTTGGCGCTGCTTTCACGGGAGGCTGTATGTAAGGGACAACCTGAAGTACAGGAACTCTGAGGAAAGGGGTTGTCCCCGGGAGGAGTGCGGCTCCATACTGGAAAGTATGGAGCACTTCCTGCTTCATTGTCCTTTTAATACAGAGGTGTATGAACGGGTGGGAGCTTCCATTGGCTGGCCCAGGCTAGCCAGCCTCTCCTATGCGGAGTGGGCCTACGGAGTGTTCAGAGACCTGGGAAGGAGGGACCCGTGCACAAGTTTTTTAGTTAGCATAGTGGTTAGGTTCTACACGTGGAACGCACGGTGTTTAGTTTCTACGCAGCAGAAAGTCCTCCCGGTGGACGAGGTTTGTAGGAACATCTTGGGTGGCCTGGTGAAGGTGCGTTCTCTTGAGTATGAGAGACTGGGTACCAGTAGGGCCTCTCTCCTCTGGAGAGGCTTTGCTTTTGATGTACCGTAAGTCTAGTCGTACTGTTCCTGGTGGTGGGCTGACGCTTCCACACTAGATTTTTGTTTTGTAGTAAGTTGAGGTTTTGAAAAAGGCTTGCAAAGACCGAACTTGGGCCTTCGGGAGTTGGTTATGTAGTTATGTGAGTTATGTTTGCTAGAGGAGGGAAAGTTGGGATTAGTTAGTTAGGTTGGGTGGGTGAGGAAGGGGGGGATAATTTTATGTGTCCTTTTGTGTTTTGAGTGGGGAGGCCTGCATCTAGCCCTGGACTATGCGGACATGGGAGGACATGGGGCGAGGGGCTAGATGTGGGTGGTGAAGGAAGGGCTGGCCTTGGACTATGCGGACATGATAGAGACATGAGGCGAAGGTCAGCCCTGGGTGTCGGGTGATGGGTAAAAGGATAGTGTGAGTAGGGATAGAATAGGTTAGGTAAGTGATTTTTCTATAAACAGGTGACGGGAGAAAAAAGGAAAAAAAAAAAAAAGGGGAAAAAAGAGTATATAAATAATTATGTATATATTTGGCAAAGTAGCCTTGTTGTTTTTTTTTTGCAAAGGTCGCCTTTATTTATTTAGTTATATTGATTTATTTATGTTTATGTTTGTTATTTTCTATTCATTATATACTTTTCTGTTTATGACGATTAGTCCTATTTCTGTTTGGGTTTTACAGCCGGGCGGCCAGGTAAGGTTTTATAGTTATAAGGTTAGTTGTTAAGTTTGATATGTTGTTGGGGCATGAATGTGAGTGTGGATGTGTGTGGCTGGGCCAGTAATAACATTGTTTTATGAGTATTGTTTTATTTGAAACTGTTTGTTTTATTTTGTAAAGTTTTGTACTTTTATAATAAAAAGAGTAGCAGTGTGTAGGAGATACGGTCACGGTGTAAGCAGTGTGTAGGAGATACGGTCACAGTGTAAGCAGTGTGTAGGAGATACGGTCACAGTGTAAGCAGTGTTTAGGAGATACGGTCACGGTGTAAGCAGTGTGTAGGTGATAAAGTCACAGTGTAAGCAGTGTGTAGGAGATACGGTCACGGTGTAAGCGGTGTGTAGGAGATACGGTCACGGTGTAAGCAGTGTGTAGGTGATACGGTCACGGTGTAAGCAGTGTGTAGGAGATACGGTCACGGTGTAAGCAGTGTGTAGGAGATACGGTCGTTTAATTCTCCATCGTCACAGTATTTATGGTTACCTCATAAGTATTACAGTCACTCATATTGGTTGAATTGGCACATGGATACACATGTGAGCAGTAACGCCACGTCAAGGCTTCAACCCTTGTTACTGACCAGTCACACACACCATGCTTTTCATTCATACACATTTGGTATTCCATATGTTTTGGACTACACCTCTCATTATGCTTTGCCAGCATGATGGGAGATGTAATTCACAGCATCTGGACGGCCTATGGTTGCCGACCTGTGAACTCGCGGTGATCACAGTACACAATGCTGAAGTAGCTTAACAGGAGCAGCTTGTCACCTGTCAGATGCCCCTTCACTGCTCCAGCCGGGGGCGCGGGCCTCAAACATGGGCTTCTTCATTCCACTTCAGGTACTTTGTGTTTCATAGGAGAACATGCTGGTCAGCTTTGTGACACAAAAAAAAAACAGGTTAGAGTAAATGGCAGAACAGACGCAGTGCATGCAGACTGACGGTCCATATATACACAGCAGACAGACACACAGATTGTGGGAGACACAGAGACGGAGATTACTGAATCCAGTGAGCAACGGATTTGGTGGCAGATTTGTCCCTCTGCCTGGGGGGCAGCTTCTCATCCTTCTCCGAGTGACGAGATGGCTGCAGTTTCGTAGCAAAAAGCATGCCATGGCAGAGGAGATCTAGGAAAAAAATATTTTAGGGTGAAACTAGGGTTGTACACATCTTACACACAGGCCACACGTGCTGCACAGCTCCCCCAAATATAATACACTGCCCCCAAACATCTAATGCACAGGCGACCCCAATATACTTCACAGACCCCCCCATCTACTGCAAAGACCACCCCAATATATAGCACAGACACCCCCCAATATACTGCGTAGACCCCCACAAAATATACTGTGCAGACACCCCCCATATACTGCGTAGACCCCCCCAAAATATACTGTGCAGACACCCCCCAATATACTGCGTAGACCCCCACAAAATATACTGTACAGACAGTACCCCATATACTATGCAGACACCCCCCAATATACTGCGTAGACCCCCCAAAATATACTGTGCAGACACCTCCCCATATACTGCGCAGACAGCCCCCCCAATATACTGCACAGACACCCCCCCCATATACTGCGCAGACACCCCCCCATATACTGCGCAGACACCCCCCCATATACTGCGCAGACACCCCCCCATATACTGCGCAGACACCCCCCCATATACTGCGCAGACACCCCCCCATATACTGCGCAGACACCCCCCCATATACTGCGCAGACACCCCCCCATATACTGCGCAGACACCCCCCCATATACTGCGCAGACACCCCCCCCATATACTGCGCAGACACCCCCCCCATATACTGCGCAGACACCCCCCCATATACTGCGCAGACACCCCCATATACTGCGCAGATACCCCCCATATACTGCGCAGACACCCCCCCATATACTGCGCAGACACCCCCCCATATACTGCGCAGACACCCCCCCATATACTGCGCAGACACCCCCCCCATATACTGCGCAGACACCCCCCCATATACTGCGCAGACACCCTCCCATATACTGCGCAGACACCCCCCCATATACTGCGCAGACACCCTCCCATATACTGCGCAGACACCCCCCCATATACTGCGCAGACACCCCCCCATATACTGCGCAGACACCCCCCCATATACTGCGCAGACACCCCGCCCATATACTGCGCCGACACCCCGCCCATATACTGCGCAGACACCCCACCCATATACTGCGCAGACACCCCGCCCATATACTGCGCAGACACCCCGCCCATATACTGCGCAGACACCCCGCCCATATACTGCGCAGACACCCCGCCCATATACTGCGCAGACACCCCGCCCATATACTGCGCAGACACCCCGCCCATATACTGCGCAGACACCCCGCCCATATACTGCGCAGACACCCCGCCCATATACTGCGCAGACACCCCGCCCATATACTGCGCAGACACCCCGCCCATATACTGCGCAGACACCCCGCCCATATACTGCACAGACACCCCGCCCATATACTGCACAGACACCCCCCCCATATACTGCACAGACACTGCGCAGACACCCCCCAATATATTGCACAGACGGCCCCCAATATACTGCGCAGACAGCCCCCCATATACTGCGCAGACAGCCCCCCAATATACTGCACAGACACCCCCATATACTGCACAGACACTGCACAGATACCCCCCCAATATATTACTGCGCAGACACCCCCCATATACTACGCAGACAGCCCCCCATATACTGCGCAGACAGCCCCCCAATATACTGCACAGACACCCCCATATACTGCACAGACACCCCCCCATATACTGCACAGACACTGCGCAGACCCCCCCAATATATTGCACAGACGACCCCCCCATATACTGCGCAGACACCCCCCCAATATATTGCACAGACAGCCCCCATATACTGCGCAGATCCCCCCAATATACTGCACAGACAGCCCCCATATACTGTGCAGACCCCCCCCCCAAGATATTACACAGCCCGCAATATACTGCGCAGACAACCCCCCCCCCCCAATATAATGAACAGACCCCCCAATATACTGTGCGCAGGCAGCCCCCCATATACTGCGCAGCCCCCACATGTCTGAGAGTGTTGGGAGCAGGGAGAGACTGACCTGATAGAACAGTCAGGATGCTCCAGATGATCAGACCCCGCGCGTGCGCTGTGAGAGGTAGGGAGATTTTATAGAACATTTTCGGGATGAGAGATCTCCCTGTCCGCCGCGCGTGCGCACTGGCCCTTAATTTTTGCCTTCCCTGTAACGCTGCTGAGGCTCCCGGCGCATGCGCGGTGGGCCATAAATCTAACCTACCTCGGCGCGTTCACATGCACTGGCCTGAAATTTTGCTTCCCTAGTTGGTTCTGCGCAGGCGCCAACACACCTTCGTTTCAGCCACTGAGGTGGCTCCCGGCGCATGCGCGGTGGGCCATAAATCTAACCTACCTCGGCACGTTCACATGCACTGGCCGTGAAATTTTGCTGCCCTAGTTGGTTCTGCGCAGGCGTTAACACACCTTCTTTTCAGCCACTGAGGTGGCGAGATCAGTGACACACCTCCTTCAGAGCCTTCCTATGCTGCTACGTCACTGCCGGAAGTGACGAGGGCAGCAAATTTGTATGGGCAGCAGATTTGCACAGAACAGTGTGTTCTGCCAGATCTCTATAGCTTGCCGAAAGTCTATAGCGGAAGTGACGTGGTGCGCTGCACAAGCGCACAAGCGCACTTCCACAAATCATCCGAATCATCGTCTTAAAGTGACAGTCACCTCCAGTAAAATCCAGCATCTACATTAATTTGTACGCTTGCCACGCATCGGGCTCGGCCTCGCTGCGCTTGGCATTTAGTAAAACTAACTCTATGCTGCCATTGATAGTAAAGAAGGAAATGGATACTAAAGAAAGAGATTATCCATCCAATGGCGGCATAGAGTTAGTCTTACTAAATGTCGAGCGCAGCGAGGCCGAGCCCGATGCGTGGCGAGCGAAGCGAGCCCGTGAGGGTACAAATTAATGTAGATTAATGGAGCTGTATTTTAATGGAGATGACTGTCACTTTAAGAAATCTATACCCTTAAGTGTGCGCACGCGCGGTGCTGCAGGAATGCTTCACTGAAGTACGCTTGTGCGCTTGCGCAGCGCGCCACGTGACTTCCGCTATAGACTTTCGGCAAACTATAGACTTTCGGCAGAACACCGGTGTTCCGGAATTTTCTGCTACCCGGAATATTTTGCTACCCACGTCACTTCCGGTAGTGACGTGGGAGGTGTGTCTCTCACCTCGGCTTCTCATTGGCTCTGCCGGGGGTTTGTCGGCACAGGTGCGGAGGATTCACCCATAGCGTGAACGCGCCGAGGGTAGCAGAAAATTCCGGACCACTGCGCATGCGCGAAAGACACGGCCGAAGGTAGCAGAAAATTCCGGCCCACTGCGCATGCGCGAAGAAGACCGACAGAAGGTAGCAGAAAATTCCGGCTTCGCGCCTGCGCAGTAGCCCGGAATTTTCTGCTACCTTCGGCTCCTACTGTGCCTGCGTCGAGCCGTCTTTTTTTGAGCCGAAGGTAGCAGACAATTCCGGTCTACTGCGCATGCGCGAAGCCGGAATTTTCTGCTACCTTCGACTCCTACTGCGCCTGCGCCGAGCCGTGTGGCAGCACACTGTATTAGGGGAGCAGTATGTGGCAGCACACTGTATTGGGGGAGCAGTATGTGGCAGCACACTGTATTAGGGGAGCAGTATGTGGCAGCACACTGTATTAGGGGAGCAGTATGTGGCAGCACACTGTATTGCGGGAGCAGTATGTGGCAGCACACTGTATTGCGGGAGCAGTATGTGGCAGCACACTGTATTGGGGGAGCAGTATGTGGCAGCACACTGTATTGGGGGAGCAGTATGTGGCAGCACACTGTATTGGGGGAGCAGTATGTGGCAGCACACTGTATTGGGGGAGCAGTATGTTGCAGCACACTGTATTGGGGGAGCAGTTAATAAGTGACAGGGGGGGTGTAGTGTAGTGGTGTTTAGTGCTACTTATTACTGAGCTTCCTGTGTCCTCTGGTGGTCGATCCAAGCAAAAGGGACCACCAGAGGACCAGGTAGCAGGTATATTAGACGCTGTTATCAAAACTGACTCATTGGAAAGGTGTAAGAGCGGTGACATCCCTGACTCCATAGAAAGGTGTAAGAGCGGTGACATCCCTGACTCTATAGAAAGGTGTAAGAGCGGTGAAACCCTTCTGTGCGGCTACCTCACAACAGGAAGTGACAAGGATAGCAAAATTTTACAGTTAACATAAAATAACGGAAGAGGTAGCAACAAATTACGGAACACTGCGCACTGACCTGTAAAAATGTGCTACCCTACCCTAGGCGCGCATGCGCTGTAGCCCTTTTCTTGTTAACTGGACTCTGCGCGATTTCATACTGCGCCAAGCCGTCTTTTTTTCACACATGCGCAGTGGGCCGGAATCTTCTGCTACCTTCGGCCCTTTTTTTTTTTTTTGTGGAAGATAGTTTTAAGGAAATGAAATAAAGATTTAATTTTTTTTATTAGTCAGCACTTCATGCTAGACGTAATGTGGTCTGAGTGACCAATTATTAAAAATACTGTCAAGTAAACGTCACAGAGGTGCTGAAGAGGTCTAGATATTCGTATTTTGTTAACTGGACTCGGCGCTCCTGCACCAAGCTGTCTTTTTCCGCGCATGCGCAGTGGGCCGGAATGTTCTGGTACCTTCGGTTCGCTAAAAAACGGCTCGGCGCAGGTGCAGTAGGAGCCGAAGGTAGCAGAAAATTCCGGCCCACTGCGCATGCGCTGAAAAAGACGGCTCGGCGCAGGCGCAGTAGCAAAATGCGCTGAGCCGAAGGTAGCATTAAATTCCGGGCCACTGCGCATGCGCTATAATCTTGGGGGTGGTCATATCTGTGTGGAGATATTATTTTTAGCGTGACTATGGTGATATAACTCTAATCTTTGCAGGACAGCGGGCACAGTATTGTGGGCACGATACAGTTATGGCACCAAGATGAGGCGAGAGCAAGAAGGAAAAAATCTATGTCTGCTACCCTAATACAGTGTGTTGCCACATACTGCTCCCCTAATAGAGTGTGCTGCCACATACTGCTCCCCCAATACAGTGTGCTGCCACATACTGCTCCCCAATACAGTGTGCTGCCACATACTGCTCCCCCAATACAGTGTGCTGCCACATACTGCTCCCCCAATACAGTGTGCTGCCACATACTGCTCCCCCAATACAGTGTGCTGCCACATACTGCTCCCCCAATACAGTGTGCTGCCACATACTGCTCCCCAATACAGTGTGCTGCCACATACTGCTCCCCCAATACAGTGTGCTGCCACATACTGCTCCCCCAATACAGTGTGCTGCCACATACTGCTCCCCTAATACAGTGTGCTGCCCCATACTGCTCCCCCAATACAGTGTGCTGCCACATACTGCTCCCCCAATACAGTGTGCTGCCACATACTGCTCCCCCAATACAGTGTGCTGCCACATACTGCTCCCCCAATACAGTGTGCTGCCACATACTGCTCCCCCAATACAGTGTGCTGCCACACGGCTCGGCGCAGGCGCAGTAGGAGCCGAAGGTAGCAGAAAATTCCGGCTTCGCGCATGCGCAGTAGACAGGAATTTTCTGCTACCTTCGGCTCAAAAAAGACGGCTCGGCGCAGGCGCAGTAGGAGCCGAAGGTAGCAGAAAATTCCGGCTTCGCGCATGCGCAGTAGACCGAAATTTTCTGCTACCTTCGGCTTAAAAAAGACGGCTCGGCGCAGAAGGAGCCGAAGGTAGCAGAAAATTCCGGGCTACTGCGCAGGCGCGAAGCCGGAATTTTCTGCTGCCTTCTGTCGGTCTTCTTCGTGCATGCTCAGTGGTCCGGAATTTTCTGCTACCCTCGGCGCGTTCACGCTACGGGTGATTCCTCCGCGCCTGCGCCGACAAACCCCCGGCAGAGCCAATGAGAAGCCGAGGTGAAAGACACACCTCCCACGTCACTACCGGAAGTGACGTGGGTAGCAAAATATTCCGTGTAGCAGAAAATTCCGGAACACCGGTGTTCTGCCAGATCTCTATAGCTTGCCGAAAGTCTGTAGCGGAAGTGACGTGGTGCGCTGCGCACTTCCACAAATCATCCGAATCATCGTCTTAAAAAGACAGTCACCTCCAGTAAAATACAGCATCTACATTAATTTGTACCCTCGCGGGCTCGCTTCGCTCGCCACGCATCAGGCTCGGCCTCGCTGCGCTCGGCATTTAGTAAAACTAACTCTGTGCCGCCATTGATAGTAAAGAAGGAAATGGATAGTAAAGAAAGAGACTATCCATTTCCTTCTTTACTATCAATGGCGGCACAGAGTTAGCTTTACTAAATGCCAAGCGCAGCGAGGCCGAGCCCGATGCGTGGCCAGCTGTATTTTAATGGAGATGACTGTCACTTTAAGAAATCTATACCCTTAAGTGTGCGCACGCGCGGTGCTGCAGGAATGCTTCACTGAAGTACGCTTGTGCCTTCCGCTATAGACTTTCGGCAAACTATAGACTTTCGGCAGAACACCGGTGTTCTGTGCAAATCTGCTGCCCATACAAATCTGCTGCCCTCGTCACTTCCTGTCTGTACGTGCGGCCTCCTAGGTAGGTGTGTTCTAAATCCGGCAATGTTATTGGCTATAAAGAGGGCTTGTCTCAGGGCAGCTGATCTTAACAGCTGCTTTCTGTGAACGCGCGGGCAGCAGATTTGCACAGCGCAGTGCTGTGACCGCAGGGCTGTGCACGCGCAGGGGCAGCAGATTCGCACGGTAGGCAGTGTATGTTATCTGTGCGCAGGGCTCGGTGAACGCAGGGCTGTGTGCACGTGCAGGGGCAGCAGATTTGCACAGTGTATGTTATCTGTGCGCAGGGCTGTGACCGCAGGGGCAGCAGATTTGCACAGTGTATGTTATCTGTGCGCAGGGCTGTGACCGCAGGGCTGTGCACGCGCAGGGGCAGCAGATTTGCACAGTGTATGTTATCTGTGCGCAGGGCTGTGACCGCAGGGCTGTGCACGCGCAGGGGTAGCAGATTTGCACAGTGTATGTTATCTGTGCGCAGGGCTGTGACCGCAGGGCTGTGCACGCGCAGGGGCAGCAGATTTGCACAGTGTATGTTATCTGTGCGCAGGGCTGTGACCGCAGGGGCAGAAGATTTGCACAGTGTATGTTATCTGTGCGCAGGGTTGTGACCGCAGGGCTGTGCACGCGCAGGGGCAGCAGATTTGCACAGTGTATGTTATCTGTGCGCAGGGCTGTGACCGCAGGGCTGTGCATGCGCAGGGGTAGCAGATTTGCACAGTGTATGTTATCTGTGCGCAGGGCTGTGACCGCAGGGCTGTGCACGCGCAGGGGCAGCAGATTTGCACAGTCTGTTATCTGTGCGCAGGGCTGTGACCGCAGGGCTGTGCACGCGCAGGGGCAGCAGATTTGCACAGTGTATGTTATCTGTGCGCAGGGCTGTGACCGCAGGGCTGTGCACGCGCAGGGGCAGCAGATTTGCACAGTGTATGTTATCTGTGCGCAGGGCTGTGTGCACGCGCAGGGGCAGCAGATTTGCACAGTGCATGTTATCTGTGCGCAGGGCTGTGACCGCAGGGCTGTGCACGCGCAGGGGCATCAGATTTGCACAGTGTATGTTATCTGTGCGCAGGGCTGTTACCGCAGGGCTGTGTGCACGCGCAGGGCAGAAGATTTGCACAGTGTATGTTATCTGTGCGCAGGGCTGTGACCGCAGGGCTGTGTGCACGCGCAGGGGCAGCAGATTTGCACAGTGTATGTTATCTGTGCGCAGGGCTGTGACCGCAGGGCTGTGCACGCGCAGGGGCAGCATATTCGCACAGTGTTTGTTATCTGTGCGCAGGGCTGTGACCGCAGGGCTGTGCACGCGCAGGGGCAGCAGATTTGCACAGTGTATGTTATCTGTGCGCAGGGCTGTGACCGCAGGGCTGTGTGCACGCGCAGGGGCAGCAGATTTGCACAGTGTATGTTATCTGTGCGCAGGGCTGTGACCGCAGGGCTGTGCACGCGCAGGGGCAGCAGATTTGCACAGTGTATGTTATCTGTGCGCAGGGCTGTGACCGCAGGGCTGTGCACGCGCAGGGGCAGCAGATTTGCACAGTGTATGTTATCTGTGCGCAGGGCTGTGCACGCGCAGGGGCAGCAGATTTGCACAGTGTATGTTATCTGTGCGCAGGGCTGTGACCGCAGGGCTGTGCACGCGCAGGGGCAGCAGATTTGCACAGTGTATGTTATCTGTGCGCAGGGCTGTGACCGCAGGGCTGTGCACGCGCAGGGGCAGCAGATTTGCACAGTGTATGTTATCTGTGCGCAGGGCTGTGACCGCAGGGCTGTGTGCACGCGCAGGGGCAGCAGATTTGCACAGTGTATGTTATCTGTGCGCAGGGCTGTGACCGCAGGGCTGTGTGCACGCGCAGGGGCAGCAGATTTGCATGGGAGGCTCTGTATATGTTGTCTGTGCTAAAACCTATTTAGGGGGACAGTTGGCAGACTCGGAGGGGGCATCTTTTATTGGGGGACAGTGTTTTTACTTGGATGGGGGCATCGGACACTTAAAGCAGGCCTCCAATTCATCATTTATTTATAGCGGGGCAGCAGATTTGCATGGGAGGCTCTGTATATGTTGTCTGTGCTAAAACCTATATAGGGGACAGTTGGCAGACTCGGAGGGGGCATCTTTTATTGGGGGACAGTGTTTTGACTTGGATGGGGGCATCGGACACTTAAAGCAGGCCTCCGATTCATCATTTATGCATAGCGGGGCAGCAGATTTGCACGGGAGGCTCTGTATATGTTGTCTGTGCTAAAACCTATATAGGGGACAGTTGGCAGACTCGGAGGGGGCATCTTTTATTGGGGGACAGTGTTTTGACTTGGATGGGGGCATCGGACACTTAAAGCAGGCCTCCGATTCATCATTTATTCATAGCGGGGCAGCAGATTTGCATGGGAGGCTCTGTATATGTTGTCTGTGCTAAAACCTATATAGGGGACTGTTGGCAGACTCGGAGGGGGCATCTTTTATTGGGGGACAGTGTTTTGACTTGGATGGGGGCATCGGACACTTAAAGCAGGCCTCCGATTCGTCATTTATTCATAGCGGGGCAGCAGATTTGCATGGGAGGCTCTGTATATGTTGTCTGTGCTAAAACCTATATAGGGGACAGTTGGCAGACTCGGAGGGGGCATCTTTTATTGGGGGACAGTGTTTTGACTTGGAATGGGCATCGGACACTTAAAGCAGGCCTCCGATTCATCATTTATTCATAGCGGGGCAGCAGATTTGCACGGTAGCCTCAGTGTATGTTATCTGTGCTAAAACCTACATAGGGGACAGTTGGCAGACTTGGATGGGGGCATCGGTCACACTTAAAAGAGGCATAGTATCTTCACAGGGGATGTATTCTCATATTAACAGCGGTTGTCAATGTGACAGAGAAGCTGCACCTTCTATTTACCCAGCATTACCAGATTAGCACATAAAGGAGCATGGATTTGCTTGACCTTTAATTTTGGCGGGAAAATACACCTGTGCATTTTGCACTATGTTTAAATCACCTCATAACAGCAGTTATAGCTGTAGAAAAGCCGATTGGCTGGCAGCTTATGGCCTGATGTAATAACATGAACCTTCATTGGTCAAAGGGTCATGTGAAGACTGCTGATTGGCTGTGCAGGAAAGTATATAAGAGGGTGACTATCATTCATCCCTTTGTGGGTGTTGGATTTTTGTTATGACCACAGGTTCATACTGTGTTTCAGAGAGTCTCCAGCCTGCTAATTGAATTTGAAAGGTTTTTCTAATATCTTAATTATATTTTGCGAGTTTTCCTTATTGCAGCAAGAGTGAAGTTCGAGCAGGACACAAAGTAAGTCTATTTTTCTTCAAAAAATGTACTTTTCAGAACGAGGCTGAAGTTGGTTTCTTATTCGTCCAGTTTCTTATTCACTGAAGTTGGTTTCTTATTCGGCAGTTTCTTATACATTACTATGACAAATAAACCTTTTTTCCTCTTATTCCTCTGCAGTAAATCTGTTTTTTTCTAAATAAATGTTAAATATTATTTGTGAACAATCAGATTAATAAAAAAAAAATCTACATTATTGGTGTTTTTACTGAAAAAAACAATAGTGAAAAATGGATGAAAAAATATGCATTTTGAATAAGTAACTGAGGAATATAAGGGGTTAAACGCCGTTGGGCCACTAATCTAAGGGTGGAAATATAAAGGGTAAGGACCCCTCCATAATACGCAACTGTACCCAGCCTGGCCCAAACTGTAGACTGGCATTAAAACAGGTGTCAACCTTGCCAACTATATACATTTTCAGCATTTTGAATAAGTAACTGAGGAATTTAAGGGGTTAAACGCCGTTGGGCCACTGATCTAAGGGTGGAAAAATAAAGAGTAAGGACCCCTCCATAACACCCAACTGTACCCAGCCTGGCCCAAACTGTGGATTGGCAAGAAAACTGTTTGGGCCAGGCTGGATACAGTTGGGTATTATGGAGGGGTCCTTACTCTTTATATTTCCACCCTTAGATCAGTGGCCCGACGGCGTTTAACCCCTTAAATTCCTCAGTTACTTATTCAAAATGCTGAAAATGTATATAGTTGGCAAGGTTGGCACCTGTTTTCTTGCCAATCCACAGTTTGGGCCAGGCTGGATACAGTTGGGTATTATGGAGGGGTCCTTACTCTTTATATTTCCACCCTGAGATCAGTGGCCCAACGGCATTTAACCCCTTATATTCCTCAGTTACTTATTCAAAATGCTGAAAATGTATATAGTTGGCAAGGTTGGCACCTGTTTTCCTGCCAATCCACAGTTTGGGCCAGGCTGGATACAGTTGGGTATTATGGAGGGGTCCTTACTATTTATATTTCCACCCTTAGATTAGTGGCCCAACAGCGTTTAATCCCTTAAATTCCTCAGTTACTTATTCAAAATGCTGAAAATGTATATAGTTGGCAAGGTTGGCACCTGTTTTAATGCCAATCCACTGTTTGGGCCAGGCTGGATACAGTTGGGTATTATAGAGGGGTCCTTACTCTTTATATTTCCACCCTTAGATTAGTGGCCCAACAGCGTTTAATCCCTTAAATTCCTCAGTTACTTATTCAAAATGCTGAAAATGTATATAGTTGGCAAGGTTGGCACCTATTTTAATGCCAATCCACAGTTTGGGCCAGGCTGGATACAGTTGGGTATTATGGAGGGGTCCTTACTCTTTATATTTCCACCCTGAGATCAGTGGCCCAACGGCATTTAACCCCTTATATTCCTCAGTTACTTATTCAAAATGCTGAAAATGTATATAGTTGGCAAGGTTGGCACCTGTTTTCCTGCCAATCCACAGTTTGGGCCAGGCTGGATACAGTTGGGTATTATGGAGGGGTCCTTACTATTTATATTTCCACCCTTAGATTAGTGGCCCAACGGCGTTTAACCCCTTAAATTCCTCAGTTACTTATTCAAAATGCTGAAAATGTATATAGTTGGCAAGGTTGGCACCTGTTTTCCTGCCAATCCACAGTTTGGGCCAGGCTGGATACAGTTGGGTGTTATAGAGGGGTCCTTACTCTTTATATTTCCACCCTTATATTAGTGGCCCAACGGCGTTTAACCCCTTAAATTCCTCCATTACTTATTCAAAATGTAGAAAATGTATATTAGCAAGGTTGGCACCTGTTTTCCTGCCAATCCACAGTTTGGGCCAGGCTGGATACAGTTGGGTATTATGGAGGGGCCCTTACTCTTTATATTTCCACCCTTAGATCAGTGGTCCAACAGCGTTTAACCCCTTAAATTCCTCAGTTACTTATTCAAAATGCATATTTTTTTTTTTTGTAAAAACACAAATAATCTAGATTTTTTTTTTATTAATCTGATTGTTCACAAATAATATTTAACATTTATGTAGAAAAAAACAGATTTACTGCAGAGGAATAAGAGAAAAAAAGGTTTATTTGTCATAGTAATGTATAAGAAACTGCCGAATAGGAAACCAACTTCAGTGAATAAGAAACTGGACGAATAAGAAACCAACTTCAGCCTCGTCTTTTCAGACCACTCATTTATGTATACTGTTTTTGGCAGTCTATATAGCAAATGTTTACTTATTTTTAAGCTTGTGTTACTGCTTGTACAGCACCATATGTGCCACTTTTCATTCAAATGTGCCAGCATGCTGTCTTGCAAGATTTGCAAGCTTGTCCAGTCAATCAGTGTTGCTGCGTGTATAGCAAACATGTTCCAATTAGGGCTGCACGATATGGGAATTTTGTGCGATTGCGGCCCTTTTAACCACCTCAGCCCCTATAGCTTAAACACCCTTAATGACCAGGCCACTTTTTACACTTCTGACCTACACTACTTTCACCGTTTATTGCTCGGTCATGCAACTTACCACCCAAATGAATTTTACCTCCTTTTCTTCTCACTAATAGAGCTTTCATTTGGTGGTATTTCATTGCTGCTGACATTCTTACTTTTTTTGTTATTAATCGAAATTTAACGATTTCTTTGCAAAAAAAATGACATTTTTCACTTTCAGTTGTAAAATTTTGAAAAAAAACGACATCCATATATAAATTTTTCTCTAAATGTATTGTTCTACATGTCTTTAATAAAAAAAAATGTTTGGGTAAAAAAAAAATGTAGTGGCAATTCTGGAGGAGCTGCTCTACCCCATAACACTGTAGCTAGTTTCTCATTGGGGGAGCAGCCCCACCGCATGTGGACCGCAGCAAACGACTATCCCCAGCAAAAAATGCATACGGTGGAGGATGTCGGCGCGATGTGGCTTACAGTCTGGCTTTGTTCACATTGCACTGGTTGTCCTGCTTGGCGGTTGTGTGGAAGCCTGGCTGTGAGCTGGATTACATCACCTTCAGACCTTGTTCACACCATAGTTAGCGTAGTGGTAGGACCCTTTGCCATGCTGAGTGACCGTGACGTGGTGCATGAAGGGCTCCGATATTTTCCTGACAGGAATATATTGGCGAAAGTCTCAGCTTTTAATATCTGCATTTATGACTAGCCAGTATAGTCAGTGGCATATCCGTTTGGTGCATTTTTTTCTGTGATTTATAAAAAAAAAAATGGTTTGGCTAAAAGTTATAGCGTTTACAAACTGGTACAAAAATGTGAATTTCCGCTTTTTGAAGCAGCTCTGACTTTCTGAGCACCTGTCATGTTTCCTGAGGTTCTACAATGGCCAGACAATAGAAAAACCCCACAAATGACCCCATTTCGGAAAGTAGACACCCTAAGGTATTCGCTGATGGGCATAATGAGTTCATAGAACTTTTTATTTTTTGTCACAAGTTAGTGGAATATGATGATGATTTTTATTTTATTTATTTTTTTTCTTTTAAAGTCTCATATTCCACTAACTTGTGACAAAAAATAAAAACTTCCATGAACTCACTATGCCCATCACGAAATACCTTGGGGTGTCTTCTTTCCAAAATGGGGTCACAAATTTTTACGCATTTGGATTCCGTGAGGGGTATGGTGAGTTCATGTGAGATTTTATTTTTTGACACAAGTTAGTGGAATATGAGACTTTGTAAGAAAAAAATAATAATTTCCGCTAACTTGGGCCAAAAAAATGTCTGAATGCAGCCTTACAGGGGGGTGATCAATGACAGGGGGGTGATCAGGGAGTCTATATGGGGTGATCACCCCCCTGTCATTGATCACCCCCCTATAAGGCTCCATTCAGATGTACGTATGTGTTTTGCGGATCCGATCCATGTATCAGTGGATCCGTAAAAATCATACGGACGTCTGAATGGAGCCTTACAAGAGGGTGATCAATGACAGGGGGGTGATCAGGGAGTCTATATGGGGTGATCAGGGGTTAATAAGTGACGGGGGGGTGTAGTGTAGTGTGGTGCTTGGTGCTACATATTACTGAGCTACCTGTGTCCTCTGGTGGTCGATCCAAACAAAAGGGACCACCAGAGTACCAGGTAGCAGGTATATTAGACACTGTTATCAAAACAGCGTCTAATATACCTGTTAGGGGTTAAAAAAATCGCATCTCCAGCCTGCCAGCGAACGATCGCCGCTGGCAGGCTGGAGATCCACTCGCTTACCTTCCGATCCTGTGAACGTGCGCGCCTGTATGCGCGCGTTCACAGGAAATCTCGGCTATCGCGTGAGGACGCGTATATGCGTCCACGCAGAAGAGCAGGGCCGCCGCCAGGACGCAATCCTGCGTACGGCAGTCCTGAGCAGGTTAAATTGCGATAACTATATGCAATGCGATATTTTAAGGGAATTGTGCTAGAGGTCTATTTGCTTGGATTTTCCAAAATGAGCCGCTGACGCGGCTGGGTATGACAGTTATGGGGGATCTGTGGATGACGCTGTTATGTGGGGTATCTGTGGAGGACGCTGTTATGTGGGGTATCTGTGGAGGACGCTGTTATGTGGGGTATCTGTGGAGGACGCTGTTATGTGGGGTATCTGTGGAGGACGCTGTTATGTGGGGTATCTGTGGAGGACGCTGTTATGTGGGGGGTCTGTGGAGGACGCTGTTATGTGGGGGGTCTGTGGAGGACGCTGTTATGTGGGGGGTCTGTGGAGAACGCTGTTATGTGGGGGGTCTGTGGAGGACGCTGTTATGTGGGGGGTCTGTGGAGGATGCTGTTATGTGGGGGATCTGTGGAGGATGCTGTTATGGGGTGGATCCGTGGAGGACGCTGTTATAGGGGATGTGTTCTGACACATAGGGCCATGAGGGGGGCCAGCATAAGACATATAGCATCTTATGCTGGTCCCCCTCATGGCCCTATGTGTCCCCTCATGTGTCCTAAACTGCGCACATAACTGGCTTTGTGTGTAAAGTATTTTACTAGTGTGTGAAACAATCTCTCTCCTATTGATAACATGGCCGCCTCTGTACTCACTGTCACTATGAATGCACTGAAGCGAGCGGCAGCGAGCAGGAGCGTTACTAAGTGATGTCAGTCATGCGCCGGCCGGCCCGTTCGCTGCAGTGCATTGCATTCATAGTGACAGTGAGTACAGAGGTTGGCCATGTTATCAAAAGGAGAGAGATTGTTTCACACACCTGTGAAAAAAAAACACCTTTTTGATCCATATGCAAATGACCTGATATGAGTCCTGTATCCGGAGAGGAGTCAAGCGTAAAGGAGCCCAGCACCGCCCCGCGTCCTCCGAATCTCCTCCTTGCTGGCTGACGTCACAGAGCTGTAGCGCCGAAATCTCGCGATGCGCGAGCTAGCGCATGCGTAGTTCGTTCCCTGTGCTGATGCCAGTACAGGGAATGAACATGATGCCGACACTGCGCATGCGCATTGCGAGATGCAGCAGGTATCCGGTTGTCAGTAACAGCCGCAGATTGGTGGACCTCACACGCGGGGGGAAGGAACGACTACAGGACGATAACGCTCGTCCTTTAGCGCTAAAGTTTGTTTATCCTCCTAAACAAAGGATTGTATTGTACACTGTGTTAAAGGTTTCTTGTTTGCGTACCGGTGTGGTGTGTGTGTGTATATATAGAGACTCCTTCACTGCCGAATAATAATATTATGTAGTACATAAAAACATCTGTGACATGTGCCTTGTCTCTTTATTCTTTATTCACAGGCTTGGTATCTTATTCAGTAATTTGCCATAGCAGTGTCCTGTTTGTTTAGATTCTGTGTTGGTGAGTATTCCCAATACAGTTAAGTAAATTTTTCAATCAACTAATAATATTGAATCGTTATAGGCTCCAAATGTAATTTGCTCAGAATTCCTTGATCCTTGTCTGGGGATTTCATACGTCTAAACCGTGAGTTATTACAATACATTATTTTTTACATTGTAAGATTTTAAAATATTTTCTTTTTTTTCTAATAAAGGATTTGTCGTTGATTCATCTGTCTAAAAGTTTTTGATTTCATCATGAGCAGTGAGTATAAACCTATCTTACAACATTCACTCCAGGTTAAACTATAGTTTGGTCAATTTCCTTGTTATAAGACAGTTTTAGTATAGTGAAAAGGATAGTTATTTAGTACTTAGGGCTCTTTCACACTTGCGTTCTTTTATTCCGGCATAGAGTTCCGTCGTCGGGGCTCTATGCCGGAAGAATCATGATCAGTTTTATCCTAATGCATTCTGAATGGAGAGAAATCCGTTCAGGATGCATCAGGATGTCTTCAGTTCAGGACCGGAACGTTTTTTGGCTGGAGAAAATACCGCAGCATGCTGCGCTTTTTGCTCCGGCCAAAAATCCTGAACACTTGCCGCAAGGCCTGATCCGGAATTAATGCCCATTGAAAGGCATTAATCCGGATCCGGCCTTAAGCTAAATGTCGTTTCGGCGCATTGCCGGATCCGACGTTTAGCTTTTTCTGAATGGTTACCAAGACGCTAAAGTCCTGGCAGCCATGGTAAAGTGTAGTGGGGAGCGGGGGAGCAGTATACTTACCGTCCGTGCGGCTCCCCGGGCGCTCCAGAGTGATGTCCGGGCGCCCCACGCTCATGGATGACGTGATCGCATGGACACGTCATCCATGCGCATGGGGCGCTCTGACGTCATTCTGGAGCGCCCCGGGAGCCGCACGGACTGAAAGTATACTGCTCCCCACTACTACTATGGCAACCAGGACTTTAATAGCGTCCTGGGTGCCATAGTAACACTGAACGCATTTTGAAGACGGCTCCGTCTTCAAATGCTTTCAGTTCACTTGCGTTTTTCAGGATCCGGCGTGTAATTCCGGCAAATAGAGTACACGCCGGATCCGGACAACGCAAGTGTGAAAGAGCCCTTACCGATGTAAAAAGGTGATGGATTGCAGGAAGAGTTATTATGTTTTTTTGGTCTTCTGACCAAAGGACAATGAGCATTGTGTTTTCTTTTTAAAGATATGGAGAAAATCTACAAGGAAGTCTTCCATTTCATCAGCTTTGGAGAGTACCCGTCTGAGTCTAAGAAGATACAGAGGCAGGCACTACGACGTACCGCATCAAAATTCGCCTTAAAGGGTTAGTATTACAAAGACACTCCTTCTGATTATCTGTGCACATACAATTTTTCACTAAATAAAGCTCTAATATTTAAATTTTTCTTGTAAGATGGAGAGTTGTTCTTAGAAAACCGAAGATTTGTGAAAAACGAGGAAGAGGCCTGTAGAATCTTCGTGGAATTTTACGAGTCGCCCATTGGAGGACATTCCGGGATCAACCGAACACGATCGGCCATCGGATCGTGATTCTTCTGGCATGGAATGCATGTTGATATTACTAGATGGGTAAGAAACCATTCTAATCCGTATTTTGTATTAGAAGGAAAGGTGTACACCAATAACATGCCATTTTCATTAGATCCAGGAATGCCCTCAATGCCAGAAGTCTGGAAAACCAATCGCTGCTCCACAGCCGTTACAGTGTATAAAGGTAAATATCTTGTCTAAAATTAAATATACCCTTGGTGTTACAAAATGTAAGCCCAAAAATTATAAATATAAATAACATATTCTATTCCCAATAGGTATCTGCTGTCTGGGAGCTTGTCGGGATCGACCTAACTGGTCCTCTTCCTAAGACAGTTGATGGCTTCCAATACATCTTGACGGCTACGGATTATTTCTCCAAATGGGTGGAGGCATTCCCATTGAGAACAAAATCTGCTGCGGAGGTCGGACGCCATATCTGCTCCATGGTATATCGTCATGGGTGTCCCAAGAGAATCCTTTCGGACCAGGGTAGAGAGTTTGTGAACCAAGTATGTGTATTTCCCCTGTGCTCTTGTATGTTAAATTGGTTAGTTAACATGTAAGCTGTTTGCTATGATAATGGCACTGTAAAATTTTATTTTTTATTTTTTGTTAAAGCTGAACAGCCAACTGTGTTCCATTTTGGGTATCGAAAGAAGTGTGACAGCGGCGTACCACCCACAGACGAACGGACTGGATGAAAAGACCAATCATAATATCAAAAGGCAAGTGTTCAAAATAAGTAGTATGCTCTCGGTCAATCACATATTAAGTACATAATTGCTCTTAAAATATAAAAAAAAATTTTAATAGATCCATTCTGGCACATTTGAAATAGTTCATTTTATTATTTCCTTTTCCTAAACCTAGGCCATCTCCTTCTCTTACCATTTTAATGCCCCATCTCCTTCAAAATAAATTTTGAACTATTTAAAAGTTAAAAAGAATCACTTATTTTTTTTCAAAGAAGCATTGTATTTTCACTATAAGAAATTTTTTTTTTTTAGATCACCGTCCAACACAATTTCATATGTCCTATTGTACCAGATGCTTGGCAAATTATTGTATAGTAATCTGATATTATCTGGCAATCGTTCGTTAATTACAATATCAAAGGTATTAATGTTTTTTGTTATGCCATTCTTTTTAGAGCCCTGACCAAGCTGGTAAATGAGAAGCAGAACAACAGGGACGTGTTTTTGGACGCTACCTTATTCTCCATCAGATCGAAGGTCCAAACCACCACCAAGTACTCGCCATTTCGTTTGATGTACGGGAGAGAGGCTGTATTCCCCTCCGAGGTTCCTGTTGAACTTCCGGTGAATTTTATTATTTTTTTTTTTTTTTGGTGAATTTGTAAAGTTACTTCAATATTATATACATATGGACAAAGTTTTATATAGACAATGTAATTTAAAATAAATTTTTGCCTTTTATTTTGTATTTTCTACACAGCTTTCGAGCATCATTCTTCCGGATGAGAAAACGTACACTGCCTTCGTTGAGGAAAAGACATCATCGATGGAGAAGATCAAGGAAAGCACCAATGAACACATTGATAAAGCCCAGGAAATACAGAAGACGAAGCATGCCAAGAAAGTGCTGAAGAAATACAAAGATGTGGCAATGAGGTCCTCCTATATAATATGAGAAAGAGTGGTAGGAAAGGTGGACAGATGGAGCCTGATTTCTCTGGTCCTTATGTTATCAAGGAGCTGTGCGGCAAGGTGGTGAAACTTGTGAATTCCAATGGCGTTACGTTAAAGAAGAAGATCAACGTTGACCACATAAATCTATTCAGAAGAAGTGAGAGGATCACAGTCAAGAAGTCGGAAAAAGATGTGACCATGGCTCAGGAAGACAGCACCCACCTGTCCCCAGGACCACAATGGACCTCTGTCATCAGCTGGATAGGAACAGACAAGGAAAGCACTTTACAGGTATGTCAACATTGAGTTGAAATTGGTACTGACAAATAAGTTCATAGTTACATATGTATCTATAATACATCTGATTTTCATAGATATTTTATGTGTACAATTGAAAAGGGGATTAAGAATAAAGGTACTTTACACATTATGTATTAATGTCATGATAAGTGTAGGCGAAATCTTACTTAACCAATACAGGAGTGAAGGTAACCAGTGAGTGGAACAGGGAACAAGGGATACAACAGGTCACGTATTCACGAGATCAGAGACACAATAATAATCGGCCGGAACATGTCATTTAAAGTAACGAGTTGGGAGTGTCTGACATGTACTGGTACCATCCACAGTAAATTACGTGGCAATTGTAATATTCTACTATGTGCAATCGAAATTATAATATGTTAACAGTAAGCAATGAATATTGATTTTGACATTTATTTTAAAGCCCTCACTATCAATCAATGTGGAACCCAGCATAGAAGAACGAGGTAGCATATACTGGTTGTAAAAAAAAGTTTGTTTGACCACGTTGGTCTTCTGTTTGGCCGTGCCCTGTTGGTTTGGCCTTTAACTCTTTAGCTATTTCTGCCCTTTAATATTTAGGCTTTCAGTATTTGCCACCGTTTGGCATTACATTAAATAAAATCAGTATGAATTTGAACAATACATGTTCTGTTTTTTTTTATTTGACCCAATACTGGTTGAGTTTTTCACTCTTTGCATAACAGCAGCACTACAAAAGTTTTTATTTACGGTGATTAAGTAAAATTCATGGTAGGTGATTAATATTTGTAGGACTAAACTCAAAATTTTAGATTTCTTAACCTTAAGTAAATTTTAGGATTGGGCAGACTCAACCAGTATTAGGTATTGGTCCCAGATTGCTATTACCGACCAGGAGTTTCAAATTTTTATTTTTTTTCTATTTTAGTTCATATGCTGTGGAAAGCTGAAGACGACGGCTCTGTGCAAGCAGTTGTTGGACCATACAAGCTGTATAGTTCATCCTTTTGTACACTACATGGCAATAACTGGCTGGTGGACGAGGTAAAAAAACTACATAATATTGACAAGTATGATTAACTGATGTGTATATGTGTAATCGATTTCATATTGTATGATGCAGGTTATTGACGCCTATATCCATCATCTGATAGCGAAGCAGGAGGCAAGTGTTACGTACATTACTTCATTTTTTATGTCCTTTGCTTTAGTTAGATTACTTGCTAACTTTTATTGCATTTCAATAGGAACCTGTGTGCCAGTTTGATGCTGTTTTGTCCTTGGTGTTTTACGAAAAAATAGAAACACTTGGAAAGGTTGGTTACTGTTTAAATTTGTATTTATAATATATAATTCTATAATAAAAATCCTTTTTTTTTAATTAAGTTAATGATTTATACATACATTTGATAAGGCAATGTTTCCTAACCTTCTTTCAGGTCAAGTTTCCAGATGAAGATCTATGGATATGCCCTATTAATGTTGGAGCCCACTGGATTTTGATGGTATATATTGGTCAAATCATTGTTTATGTTCTACTTATTTAATCATGTATTAAAGTTTAATGTAATTACGGTGTATATTTCAATATGTAGAAGTACAATCTCAATGCTACTATGTATAAATTTTATTTATACTCTATTACAGCTACAAGTAGGTATAACTTTCATTGTCTTAAATAAAGCCATTATCCACATTGTTCTTAGTCTATAAAATATCATTGAACGAATTTCCTTAAATGTTTTCCATGCATGCCCTATTAATGTGTATTTGGGTTGTTATTGAATTCAGTGCTTTTAAATTGTTTGTTTTTTTAAATAGATATGTTTGTAATATCTTCACTCTACTTAGCTCTTATTATTTTTATTAGGTGGTGATCATGTCCGAGAAAGTGCTTGTGGTGATGGATCCCCAGGGTAACGAAACCAGCTATCTTGACAAAATTCAGAAGAACTGGAAGTACGGTTGTTTCCATTAAGACTTATAACGCTGTCCAAGAGACTAGGCAAAACATGTATGTTGTAGTATACATTTTAAGCCATTATCAAAAAAAATGTTTTATGCTTGATTGACAGTCTATTCTTGAGCAAGTACAAGCCAGAAGAACAAGCCGCAGAGTGGAAAACCTGGATCCAGTATCACAACAACCAGCAAGATTCGAGTAGCTGTGGCGTTTTAGTTCTGATGGTAAATTTATTTATAACCAACTTAAATTCTATGCAAAGAATCATGTCACTGTCGTTCAAAATCAGAAATGTTTTTAAAAAATTTTATTTTTATTTTTTTGAAGTTCGCCAAGGAATTCCTACAAACAAGGACCATCTGGGAAGTCAAGACCACGGAGGAACATATAAGGGATGCAAGAATGGAAATAGCTTGTGCCCTACTACAGTACAAAGGTCCGGTATATCTAACTATCTCCAAATGGTTTATCTAGATAATTACATTCATACAAAATGTGCACATATAATAACATCCAACTGTAAATTTATTCTTAAAATAATCCACAAGACATACAGACATAATAACATCTAGGTATGACCCTTTACTTGTTCTCATAAATATATAGCAATAAACTCCTTCCCTTGAAATATCTGATCAATCTAAGTGTAACGGACCGTTCAGCAGACAAGGGGTTAAAATCCGTTTAGGCGATATGCCCCTTTCTGAGAGACAGGCACAGCTACTGCAGGACACCAACCTCCCGAACTGGATTCAAAGTAGCACTCCAAACTGGAACCTCACGAATAGCTGCTAGCAGACGAACAGGAAAAGCATACAATCCTGGCAATCATTCCTCTAACAGCATACAGCGAATCCCCCCAATAACGAGATAAGGCTCCGTGTTGAGGGTCAAACAGTGGTCTGACTGTACTTCACGTACAGCCTCTTTTATTCATAAACCACAAACATAGTACTGCCCACAGGGGTTTGAAATACAACCAATCAGTAATTAACAACACATACAATGTAACTACAGCAACCAATCGTTCACGCCCCCAGAGGACCAGAATGAAGACTGGGACATAGGACAACATATCCCCACAGTGCATCATGGTTTCCTCCTCTCTGTCCAGACAACCTGAAGAGCAATCCAATTATCTCTGAGGACAAAGGGAGATCGCCAATACACATGTGCAGACAACAGAACAGACATCACCATTTTAAACACACAATTGGACAATGGCACAATAGAAACACACCCGCATATTCCTCCCAAGCTGACAAGTTACAATTATTATAGATTGTTACAATTTTGTGAGTTTACATTGGCCATACATATAACTTACATTAATTCAAACAGTATAACGTGGGGACAAACCTATCCAAAATTCACTTGAATCGGTTCAGGGGTTTAAAAGTTAGTATATGGCCCATAATCCTGGGGCAAGAGGCCAGCAGCCAGTTCTCTCCAAAACCCAGTGGCGAGGTCAGTTTCGCCACACTAAGAATTACAGTTAATTGAGGTTTGTCATTTTCCCATTTGGCAAAATTTTCTCTCTAACATTATCTTTTAGCATGCTGATTGCACAACTGCTGTGTCCTGCGACGGAGGAGGAAGACTAATGAAGAGCTCCAGATCATTTTCTAAGAACAAATCAGTAGAGTTTAGACGACCTTAGGTGCACTTTCATTCTTCAACAGGTAACTATTCAAGCTAACAATCTTACCTTTTTCTTTGTTGGATCGACTGAGGCTAACGCTGTGTCCTGCGACGGAGGAGGAGGAGGAAGACGACGGAAGAGCTCCATGTAAGATACTTGTCTAAGAACAAAGCGGTAGAGTTTAGACGACCTTACGTGCACTTTCAGTCTTCAACAGGTAACTATTCAAGCTAACAATCTTACCTTTTTCTTTGTTGGATCGACTGAGGCCAACGCTGTGTCCTGCGACGGAGGAAGACGAAGGAAGAGCTCCATGTAAGATACTTGTCTAAGAACAAAGCGGGTAGAGTTTAGACGACCTTACGTGCACTTTCAGTCTTCAACAGGTAACTATTCAAGCTAACATCTTACCTTTTTCTTTGTTGGATCGACTGAGGCTAACGCTGTGTCCTGCGACGGAGGAGGAGGAGGAAGACGAAGGAAGAGCTCTATGTAAGATACTTGTCTAAGAACAAAGCGGTAGAGTTTAGACGACCTTACGTGCACTTTCAGTCTTCAACAGGTAACTATTCAAGCTAACAATCTTACCTTTTTCTTTGTTGGATCGACTGAGGCTAACGCTGTGTCCTGCGACGGAGGAGGAGGAGGAAGACGAAGGAAGAGCTCCATGTAAGATACTTTCACTTGGATTCCCATTTAGCAAACAAAGTTAAAAAAATTTTTTTTAATTTTGTGATACTATAGTAATTGTCAATGTCTCTCTAATATTGTTGTAGGTTCTTAAACTAACCTCAAATTTTTTACATTTTTGCTCAACAGAGACAACCAGTGTGTCCTCCAGGTGACTACTTTGAAGAAGGGATACATCTTAAATGGTCATATATAAAAAGATTAATACTATACCATAGTTATCACAATATACTAATCTAATAATAAGTATGTAGCCTAGCACATGTCATACACTGTAGTATGTAGCCCAGCACATGTCATACACTCAGGGCCATCTTTAATATTGATTGGACCCTGGGCAAGAATTTACTTGGGCCCCCTGGATCCCGCCTTCCCACACCCTAGCATGCAATCATGCCCTCCACGTTGTGCAACACTGCACTAGGAAGCACCTATAGTGGCCATCTGATGAGTGGCCACTAGAGGTGTTCCGTGACCGGGCTGAAAGAATTTCAAACATTTTAAACATCCGCTTGTAGGATGATGCCACACAGACTGTTGTTGGATGCAAACGGGAAAATATTTGACACCTGTTGTACAATTGTGAACACAGTCCATCGAATTTGAGAATCTGCTTTTTAGAACAGTTGGAAAACAGGACTCCCCATTGTGTTGAACGGTTGCCGGGTAACCTTTTCCTTGTTTTTGTTTCTATATGGGTTATAGTTAAAAACTGTAAAAACTGTAAAAACTGTAAAAAAATAATTTGGTACTATTCATTTTTTTTTATATAATTTAATCTACTAATCAAATTTTAAACAAATATGGACATATCAAATTGTGCCAGCCAAGCTGTCATTATTTGGTGGCATCTGAATACAACAGAACTGTTAATATCTTAACGTATTAAAGTATACAAATCACCTGATTGCAAACAGTATTTTAAAGCAAAAGAATAAATTAAACAAATTTTTTTTAAACCCCCCCCCCCCCAGAGCACAACAACACATGGTGAAAGGGTGTATTTTTAGCTAATACTTATGACATTGTGAGTGTATTGTACGTGTCCTGTTGAAAACAATGTTATTTATATTATGATTTAAATATTAATCAATACAATATCTATTAATAAAATACAGTTGTGGAATAAGATGACTCCTGTTTTTATTTAAGTAATCTTCAAAGTTGCGGTCAGCCAGGCAGGCACAGGCAGTAGCTTGTGAATGTGAACCACCCCTCCCCCCCTTTGCGATCCCACTATGTCCAAATTAGTAGCGATTGTGTCAATCGGGTGATGCTGGCCGTAGTGACCCTGAGAATATAAGCTGGTCACCACTCCTTGTGGTGTTCTGCTTTTGCCCACTGCTCCCTCTTTGTCTTTTGCTACGCTGTTGGCTCGGTCTCACCACTGCCTCTTCCTCCGAACTGTGAAAGTCAGTGGCACGACCTTCATTCCATGTGGGGTCTAGGACCTCATCGTCCCCTGCATCGTCTTCATCCCTGACCTCCTGTTCAGTCTGCACACTGCAGAAAGACGCAGCAGTTGGCACCTGTGGTTTCGTCATCATCAGAGACGTGCTGAGGTGGTATTCCCATGTCCTCATCATCAGGAAACATAAGTGGTTGTGCGTTAGTGCATTCTATCTCTTCCACCCCTGGGGAAGGGCTAGGTGGATGCCCTTGGGAAACCCTGGCAGCAGAGTCTTCAAACAGCATAAACTGCTGCATAACTTGAGGCTCAGACAGTTTCCCTGGTATGCATGGGGGTGATATGACAGACTGATGGCTTGGTTTTCATGCGCCATCTGTGCGCTTTCTGCAGAAGACTGGGTGGGAGATAATGTGAACGTGCTGGATCCACTGTCGGCCACCCAATTGACTAATGCCTGTACCTGCTCAGGCCTTACCATCCTTAGAACGGCATTGGGCCCACCAAATATCCCTGTAAATTCTGGCGGCTACTGGGACCTGAGGAGTTGGTACACTAGGACGTGTGGCTGTGGCAGAACGGCCACGTCCTCTCCAGCACCAGAGGTCCACTAACACCACCACGACCATGTCCGTGTCCCTTACTAGATGTTTTCCTCATTGTTACCGTTCACCACAATAAGAAAAATATTATTCGGGCAATGTATTTAATTCAAATTCAGGCATTTTTTTACAGACACCTAACACTATCTGGGCTATCTATTTCGGTACCGTATTACACTAATACAGGCACACCAGTAATGACAGATTAGCTGAAAAATAAATATGAGGCCTATTTTTTAGGCGCTGGGTGACAGGTATACATTTAATCACAGAATAAGACTTGGATCTGCACTGTAGCGTGTGTGTGAAGTTTTTGAGAATTACCCTATCAGCACCTGAATCTAATATACCCTTTTAGGGATATATTTAAAGTAGGCCTGATACAGCAGAAACCACTAATTTTGAGAATTGCAATTTGGGGGAATTGTTTTTCAACCCAGAACAACAACTGTGCTTTGACGGTCCACTAAAAATAACTTGACCAGCTAAAAACAGTACAGATTTGGATGAATATAATGTCAGGCCTATTTTTTAGGCGCTGGGTGACACAGGCTCAACTTGCCCCTGATGTAGTATATGGCCAAAAAATAACCACACTATTGATGGTTAAATGTACTTGGTGGTTGCTTGTGCTGGCGCACCACAAGACACAAAAGGCCGCCGATCACCCCAGAAAAAAGTGAATGAAAAACGCTCTGGGAAGCCTAAAAACAGTGGACAATTAATATCTGCAGTTCAATGATCGATCACTGAATGAAGACTTTTGGAGGAGTTAATCTGCCTAATCTCGCCCTAACGTCGCAGCTGCAACCTCTCCCTATGCTTGTATCAGCAGAGTGACGTGCGGCGCTACGTGACCCAGCTTATATATAGGGGCTGGGTCACATGCTGCACTGGCCAATCACAGCCATGCCAATAGTAGGCATGGCTGTGATGGCCTCTTGGGGCAAGTAGTATGACGCTTGTTGATTGGCTGCTTTGCAGCCTTTCAAAAAGCGCCAAGAAAGCGGCGAACACCGAACCCGGACTTTTACAAAAATGTTCGGGTCCGTGTCACGGACACCCCAAAAATCGGTACGAACCCGAACTATACAGTTCGGGTTCGCTCATCCCTATTAAAAACCTTACAGAAAAGCATTGAGTTAATGCTTTCCGATGGGGAGGCCCAAATGTGAGCGCAGGAGGGACCTGATGTTGGCAGAGCCTTACACAGCAATCGGGTAACTGACAAAAAGGGTGCAGAGGAAACTATAGTGTTAGAAATACAGTTTTATATTTCTAGCACTGTAGTTTTTACCGTCTTTCTGAAATCCACCATCTCATATGGCCATTACATCACACCCACTATAGAATTGCAGTGATATCATAGATTGGGACACAGCTAGTGCTGTTATTTTTTATTTATTTTTTACTCAAAGTAACACAAATTTCATGTCAAGTTGTCTGCAATATAATTTATTTCTTCAAAATTAATCTTTATCTAGATAAGTGTAACTTAAATTCCTGGCATGCAAAGCCAGACTGTGGTAACCACATAAGGCTACTTTCAGACCATGGCTTTTCACGGTTCCGTTATTGAAACGCATTTAAAACGGATCAGTCATACAATTAATAAACGGAGAAGAACGGAAGCCAATCAGACAGATCCATAATGCGGATCCGTTTGTCACATTCTTTCTGTTTTTGCCTCCGTTTTGGATTGAGTAGCATCTCAAAGTGTCCCCCCACTTCATGTATTTAAATCCCCTGGGTTGTCATTAGCTGTTAAATGCTTTGTTGCTAATCTCTTGGGGGCTATCTTATAGAAATTCCAAGTCAGTCCGGTTTCAGCTCTGATCACGGACCACACCTTTTGGACTCTTGTACATGACTATATGCACTAAAACATGTATAGTGTTCGTTAGCGGGGCCATAATGATCGTACGTACGGGGAGTACATAGCATCATGATGTTGTCCATGTTGGTGCCGCACACTGGGCTATAGTCCCGCACTCATATGATCTATTAGGCAAGACAATAGCCCCGCTGGCAGCTCAACTTGCACAGCATCATTGTAAACTATGATGCTGTGTACTCCCGTGGGCACGATCAATGCCACTACAGGACATATGGCCTGTCACTGACCAAATGTCTCGGAGGGCATACAGTAGTGTGCAAGAGGCCTTAAAGGGGTTTTCTCATCTCAGACAATAGGGGCATATTGCTAGGATATGCCCCCATTGCTTATAGGTGCTGGTCCCACCACCTATATCGAGAACGGAGTGCTTGAAAGTGGAGGATGGCGCACTGCACAAGCGCAGCCTCCCTCCATTCATTTTCTATCGGAGAGGTGGGGATTAGCGCTCGGTGGTGGACGGACCCCGTCAAATCTGGTGTCCTTCAGCCACAGCACTACCCGCTCTGGTCTCATATAGGTGCGGTCCCATTGGTGGACCCCACACCTATCAGACAAAAGGGGCTATCCTAGCGATATGCCTCCATTGTCTAAGATGGGAATACCCCTTTAACAACTGTATGTCCCTTGCGTGTCCCTTGTGGTAATCACACTAGTAATATTAGAGCGTCATCGGGAAATCATTAAAACTGTAAAAATTACAATTTATTAATGAAATTCCTGATGATGCTGATGGACAATGACTCCCACAAGGGCTCATATGAACCTTTCATAAGATTGATTGAACAATGAACAAGCATTTGCTGTTCATGTGCCAATCAGAGGGTATACGATCAATAAAGAGCCAAAAGATAGCTCATTATTGATGGTCATGTTCATGGTTCAGCCACCTTAAAAAAAATCAACCAAGGGTGTTATAATAAACGCACAGTAGTGACGTATGGTAGTTTTAATGTCAACGCAGCGGGAGTGCCCAAGGTTACAGTTACCCTGTACAGAACAATGAAAACACAGACACATTGAAGTAAACTATAATTTTTTTATTTATTAGAAACAAAAAACAAATATATATATAAAATTTATTAAAATTGTGCCAAATTTTGAGGGAAGGTGGACTGGAGCGGGCAACGGTAGCCTGCCCCTGTCCTGTCGATTCTCTGAGATAAAACTACGGACCACAAGAAAGGATGCAGGGCGAAATTGTGGGGTGTGGAGAAAGGAAGGGTCTGAAGAGGAGGGGACCCGAGCATGTATAGAGGTGGAGGAAGTTTGGAAAGAAGTGGGAGGAAAATAGTGGGGTGGAGAAGTAGAATATAGGAGACAGAAGGATCACATGCTCAGTGGGGTGGAATGGGAAGGTTGTCGGTAATGGTCACTGGTGTGGGATGGTGCATAATTTCCCATGACCGTTCTCTTGCATGATCTTAAACTCATGCTACTGCTCGGGCGTCATTGAGTCCATCAAACTGATATGCTTAGGCCCATAATGGTAGTTAGGGCTGCGTGAATCGCCTATCCGCCCCCTCCCAGTGGCAAATCAAGTCAGCACTAAACTCCTTCAGATTTTCGGCAAAAGCTTGCAGAGTGTCGGAAACGACCTCTACAAGGTTCACATAATCAGTTCGATTTGGCACACCGGATCTCTGCCTGCTCACCAGGGCACTCAAATTTGGCCGGAAACCTAAGAGCCTCTGTTGAGCGGAGGGATCCGGTAGGGGACCCAGATTGTCCTGAGCCGATGCATGAGGGACAGGAGAGCTGGCGCTGGCGATCCATTCCGGTTCCACCTCAGGAGGTTGTTTAGGCTCCCGAGTGCTGCAGGCACTTCTGTAGGAAAAAAAGAAAAAGGAAAGTAAAGAATTGTCCTTTAAATAAAACATCCATGTTCTATGCTATGTCTACCTTATACCATAGGGGGCTGGCCAAAACAGGGGAGCCAAATGCTCCGCTGTATCAGACAGCCCCTAAAATATTTTTTTTTTTTACAGTTCTTAAAAAAATGGACCTTCTTGGTGCCATTGTGCGTCGCATGAACCCCAGGGGCGCTGTATTGATGTATGTAGACCCTGAGGTTGCTCCAGAGCCACTTGGGGCCTTAACCTCCTTGTTATAGTCCCTCCTGAAGTGGTCCTCCTCAAGGCGTTTGGCTCCTTCCCTCTGGATCTGGAAAAATCTAAAATAAAGTTAAAACTCACCAAAATGTATTGCTTGAGTAGAGCGCTTCCGTTGGCTCCTGGCAGATTAACGCTCCAGGAGCTGAAGTTGACCTTGAGAAAGAAGATGCATACAAAGGCAATTTTAAAGGGACACTGACAGGCCTTCTGAGCATAATTAGCTCTTTATATGCCCCCCTAGGTCTTATAACATGCCCATCTCATTAGTATTCACTTCGCTGGGTGGTATTTTCCAGTCCCCGACATTCGGAGATACTGCGCATGCGCCCGGCACCCTCGCTCGCTGGGATCACATTGCCCGAAGTGAATACTAATGAGATGGGCGTGTCTAAGGACCCGGCAGTTGGGACACGGCTGGGCACAAATGCGCCACAAAGAACGCCCCTTGGGCAGAAAGGACAGGTGATTATAAAGATTATTTTTAACGTTTTATAATGCGCACAGGGATAATACTTATTATAAGACCTAGGGGGGCATATAAAGAGCTAATTATGCTCAGAAGGCCTGTCAGTGTCCCTTTAAGTCAATTACCTTGACGTGCCCTTCATGGCCCCTGGAATACAAGTGGAACAGTGACTATCCGGGGTCTTTGGACAATATTCTAAATACATAAATAAAATATCATAAAAATATTAAGTGAATTAGGGTTTAGGCATAATCTCAGAATTGGGTCAATTGCAACAGAGGGTTCCCTTTTATTAACCTGTTTAATTCCTGAAGCAGTGTGTAGGAGATACGGTCACGGTGTAAGCAGTGTGTAGGTGATAAGGTCACAGTGTAAGCAGTGTGTAGGAGATACGGTCACGGTGTAAGCAGTGTGTAGGAGATACGGTCACGGTGTAAGCAGTGTGTAGGAGATACGGTCACGGTGTAAGCAGTGTGTAGGAGATACGGTCACGGTGTAAGCAGTGTGTAGGAGATACGGTCACGGTGTAAGCAGTGTTGTAGGAGATACTGTCACGGTGTAAGCAGTGTGTAGGAGATACTGTTCACGGTGTAAGCAGTGTGTAGGTGATAAAGTCACAGTGTAAGCAGTGTGTAGGAGATACGGTCACGTGTAAGCAGTGTGTAGGAGATACGGTCACGGTGTAAGCAGTGTGTAGGAGATACGTCACGGTGTAAGCAGTGTTGTAGGAGATACGGTCACGGTGGTAAGCAGTGTGTAGGTGATAAGGTCACGGTGTAAGCAGTGTGTAGGAGATACGGTCACGGTGTAAGCGGTGTGTAGGAGATACGGTCACGGTGTAAGCAGTGTGTAGGAGATACGGTCACGGTGTAAGCAGTGTGTAGGAGATACGGTCACGGTGTAAGCAGTGTGTAGGAGATACATCGTCACAGTATTTATGGTTACCTCATCAGTATTACAGTCACTCACATTGGTTGAATTGGCACATGGACACACATGTGAGCAGTAACGCCACGTCAAGGCTCCAACCCTTGTTACTGACCAGTCACACACACCATGCTTTTCATTCATACACATTTGGTATTCCAGATGTTTTGGACTACACCTCTCATTATGATTTGCCAGCATGATGGGAGATGTAATTCACAGCATGTGGACGGCCTATGGTTGCCGACCTGTGAACTCGCGGTGATCACCGTACACAATGCTGAAGTAGCGGTGCGAACAGGAGCACCTTGTCACCTGTCAGATGCCCCTTCACTGCTCCAGCCGGGGGCGCGGGCCTCAGACATGGGCTTCTTCATTCCACTACAGGTACTTCGTGTTCCATAGGAGAACATGCTGGTCAGCGTTGGGACACAAAAAAAAACTGGTTAGAGTAAATGGCAGAACAGACGCAGTGCATGCAGACGGTCCACATATACACAGCAGACAGACACACAGATTGTGGGAGACACAGAGACGGAGATGACAGAATCCAGTGAGCGACGGATTTGGTGGCAGATGTGTCCCTCTGGCTGGGGGGCAGCTTTTCATCCTTCTCCGAGTGACGAGATGGCTGCAGTTTCGTAGCAAAAAGCATGCCATGGCAGAGGAGATCTGGGAAAAAAATATTTTTTGGTGAAACTAGGGTTGTACACATCTTACACACAGGCCACACGTGCTGCACAGCTCCCCCAAATATAATACACTGCCCCCAAACATCTAACGCACAGGCGACCCCAATATACTTCACAGACCCCCCCATATACTGCAAAGACCACCCCAATATATAGCACAGACAACCCCCAATATACTGCGTAGACCCCCAAAAAATATACTGTGCAGACACCCCCAATATACTGCGTAGACCCCCACAATATATACTGTGCAGACACCCCCCCATATACTGCGCAGACACCCCCCCAAAATATTGCTACCGTGCAAATATGCTGCCCCGCTTTGAATACATGATGCATCAGAGGCCTGCTTTAAGTGTCCGATGCCCATTCCAAGTCTGCCCACTGTCCCCCAATAAAAGATGCCCCCTCCAAGTCTGCCAACTGTCCACTATATAGGTTTTAGCACAGATAAAAAACACTGAGGCTACCGTGCAAATCTGCTGCCCCTGCGCGTGCACACAGCCTGCGGTCACAGCCCTGCGCACAGATAACATACACTGCCTACCGTGCAAATCTGCTGCCCTGCGCGTGCACAGCCCTGCGGTCACAGCCCTGCGCACAGATAACATACACTGCTCATGCAAATCTGCTGCCCCTGCGCGTGCACAGCCCTGCGGTCACAGCCCTGCGCACAGATAACATACACTGTGCAAATCTGCTGCCCCTGCGCGTGCACAGCCCTGCGCACAGATCACAAACACTGTGCAAATCTGCTGCCCCTGCGAGTGCACAGCCCTGCGCACAGATAATAGACTGTGCAAATCTGCTGCCCCTGCGCGTGCACAGCCCTGCGGTCACAGCCCTGCGGACAGATAACATACACTGTGCAAATCTGCTGCCCCTGCGCGTGCACAGCCCTGCGGTCACAGCCCTGCGCACAGATAACATACACTGTGCAAATCTGCTGCCCCTGCGCGTGCACAGCCCTGCGGTCACAGCCCTGCGCACAGATAACATACACTGTGCAAATCTGCTGCCCCTGCGCGTGCACAGCCCTGCGGTCACAGCCCTGCGCACAGATAACATACACTGTGCAAATCTGCTGCCCCTGCGCGTGCACAGCCCTGCGGTCACAGCCCTGCGCACAGATAACATACACTGTGCAAATCTGCTGCCCCTGCGCGTGCACAGCCCTGCGCACAGACATACACTGTGCAAATCTGCTGCCCCTGCGGCACAGCCCTGCGCACAGATAACATACACTGTGCAAATCTGCTGCCCCTGCGCGTGCACAGCCCTGCGGTCACAGCCCTGCGCACAGATAACATACACTGTGCAAATCTGCTGCCCCTGCGCGTGCACAGCCCTGCGGTCACAGCCCTGCGCACAGATAACATACACTGTGCAAATCTGCTGCCCCTGCGCGTGCACAGCCCTGCGGTCACAGTGCAGCGTACTCAAGTTAGGTTTAGAAATGTTCCTGGGTGTTGTAGTGCAATAGACACTAACCTGAGACGGCTGACTCTCTGCAAGGGCAGGTGATGATGAGAAATGTTCGTGACGCCAGTGCCAATTAAACGGTGGCACGCCGTTTGCTGATAGCAGGAATAACTGAGGAACCACGTGATGTTAAAACAGAACTCAAACTTTAGTAGTCATCATACATGGACAGAGATGGAAGCGCAGTTCCTTTGCAGACAGTTGGTTGCAGTACATTTGATGCAGGCAATATATATATATAGCAAGGTGACTTCAGAGTGTTAAACACAGGACTTGCAGTACAGGCGGCTTGCACTCTATTCCTGACTGATCCTGGAACATAGAAACTCTTCTCCAAGGTCCAATGCCCTAGCTCTGGCGTATATCCTTGGTTTTATCTCTATCAAGTACCTCCTCTGTTGTCTTGAGTACCTCTTGCTTTTCTGGACTTGCCTCTGTCTCTCTCAGTGTCCTCAGGCTGATTAGCTGTGGTGTTCCTGCTTCTGCATATATAAATTCAGGAGGGGAACCTTTTCCTTGGATCTGGAACCCGGTTACAGGGACTGCATTACCCTCTCCTGGTCCACAGGCTTCAGGCCTGGACTTGACTCTGACATAGTCTAATCTCTGGTTAGACTAGACTATCAACCTTAGACTGACTTTCCCTTCCCTGACTGGGCCTTATATAGACTAGGGCTCCCTAGCTCCCTCTAGTGACTAAGAGCTGGAATGACACCCCTAGCAGGCCTGTACATGCACATTTTACAGTAACAGGGAAATACATAGCATTACATTACATTACATTTTATAAAGACGACCTATACCAACTTCCCCATAAATAAGGGGGACGACAGCACACAAGTGACCCTTCCGTAGTGACGGGCATTACAGTCCCCGTACACTACATACCCCACTGCTTTAAGCTGAGTACGACCTCGTACTCCATCAGGGCCCGCCCAACTGGAATCTTTACCTGAAACAGAAAAAGACACAGGCATACATATATGTCATTCATATCAGATCCAATTGGCAAAGGTGAAGGGTGGTGACAAGGGGCGTCGTTCTCTTCTCTCAGGATAGTGAATGGAACTGGGGCGCTGACCTGGCACAGCGTGACATTAATACCAGGATAGTCCATGACAACGAATAAGTCCATATTAGAACAGCAAGAAACTGTAAAACAGTATAAAAGTTCTTGGAGGCTCAAAGAACAAATATGAGTCCGTACCCAGGTTATTTTCCTATAAATCACAGAGGCTCTCATGCGGTGGAGTCCATCTCTGGGCACATTTCCTTTTAAAAGAGCAAAAATCTCAGAGGCTCAGGTTCTTTTGAGTCTATCTCCGGGCACGGTTCCTTAGTATCAAGTTGCACAATATAAAATAAGTGCTGTAATACCCCTAATCAACCTGAAAAGGGGGTTAAGGGTAAAAGGTGCAACAAAGGAACAGGCACAACTTGGCGTGGGATAGCAAAAGCAGGCAGGAGGTCCTGGAAACAAACTTGGCTTCGTTGACTTTAATACTTCAGTGGTTAACACCTACCACTGAGCCGTGGATAAACTGGCAGCAGCAACAAAGGACCAGAAAACATAGGACTCCTGTCCTGGAAGGGTTAAGCTTTCAACATCATCTTTTCTAACAAAATAAATCAAAGGCCTAGCAGGCTGATTCACAGTGGCATGTCATAATCACCTGGCTCTGCTGGCAAATACGGCCTGTAGTAGTCCTCTACAGGAGGATGTGCCCACATAACGGTGTCAGGGGGCAGCTGCAAGGTAAAGGGGCCCCTAATAGGTATTGGCCCCATGGGCCTAGGGGTAGACCCTCTTGTGGACCATATCGGTCCCGGCACAATGATTGTGGGTTGTGCTGCATTGGGTACCGCCGCCGCAAGCGGTCCGGTGGGCTCTGTGCAGCAGTTCACAGCAATAGCGGGTCCTCTTTGGGGCCGCAACGGAGCGGGGGTGACAGAAGGTGGTCTACGGGTGGTGACAGGCACCCTTACCTCATCCTCCTTAGGCGGCGTCCGGATCCTGGCGGTGGCAATCTTGCGCAGCTCCCGCAACTTTTCCTCCAGCCGGACGATCTGGTCACCAATGCTCTCTGTGTCGGAATCGCCGTCCTCTGCTGGCGCCGCCGGCGCAGGTACAGTCAACGATGGCTCGGACGCGGCCTTTGCAGATTCCGGTGGCGCATCGGGTCTCCTACCCTTCCGGATATTCTCCAAGGTAACCCGAAGTCCTTTTAAATTCTCCATGTCCTGTACAGTCTTCTCCCGACGAGGCAGCTCGGGGGAAGGATAGGGGCTCACCCATTTTTCCAACACGGTTGGCTGCCAGAAGACATTAGGCCCAATGAAGGAGCCCCGCTCTTGGAAGGCGTGATGGGCCGGCTCTGGAGAGCGTTCAGGTTCCCGCTCGCAGCCAGAGTAGTCTTCTTCTGCCTCCCAGTCCTCAGGTTCTCGCTTGGGACGGGTCACAGCAGTTGCATAAGGGCCTCTCAGGCTCTCGGCAGGGGTGAACTCCACTTCCTCTCCCTCGCGGAGGCTGTCTTGACAGATCTCTCTTGACAGATCTTCTGTTAACATATAAGTCTCTGCCAGTCAGATAATCTTGGATGAACCCGTAGCCACGGGTTTTGTCAAAGGACACCACCACTCCCTTTCTCCTTTCCAGGCGGGGTTGGGTGTTGGTGTGTCGTTCATGGATAGTCTTGGTCAGTTCCTCATAATATATTTTAGTCTTTGTATTCCGCTTTATAGCGGCCTCCCGGATCTCTGCCATTAGTGAGGACCACTTGAAAGAGGGCTGAAAGAAGTCTCTCCAAGAGCCATAGCAGGGCTCTGGTTCTTTCTCCCGTGGCGGGCAGGCGGGTTTCTCCGGTCCCGGAGAGTAGGCCGGTGGAGCGTCCTCAGGCTCTACACCATCATTATCCATCTTTGATATTTCAGGCGCGGACGTTGCAGCAAAGCTCTGCTCACTCTCCAACATGTTCGATCCTTCTCTGGAGAGCGACAGGGTGGCGCCAATAAGATCAGCCAGACCCTCCCATTGCACTGGGAGGCCGCCACCCAGGTATTCCAGTATGGGGAAGGCGGAGTCCATGCTGGCCGACATGCAAATGTCCAGATAAGCAGTGGCGCCTGACCTTGAACTCCTTCCCGCTTTTTCATCAGAAAGGCGCCAATTTTTCCCGCTTTTTCGGGATGAAGATGACGCAGCAGCTATTTCAGTAGCCTCAGCGGCCATCTTTGGTAGCAGCGCTGTCTATTCACTGACAGCAAGCAGGGTTGTTGAAAAGTCCATAAAACCACACTCCGGTGTGGCGATTTTTTTTTCCTCTTGATAGCGCAACACTGCACAGCGCTTTTTGGAGGTTTTAGGGACACTTTGGGTATGTTTTTTCAGTCCACAAAGTCCACTTTAATAAAACAGGCAATTTGTCACTTTGGTCACAGGGCAACTGTATAAGGCACAAAGTTCACGCTTCTTGCACTAGAAAGCGTGCGGATCCTGTTCGTGACGCCAAAAGAGAGGTGCAGCGTACTCAAGTTAGGTTTAGAAATGTTCCTGGGTGTTGTAGTGCAATAGACACTAACCTGAGACGGCTGACTCTCTGCAAGGGCAGGTGATGATGAGAAATGTTCGTGACGCCAGTGCCAATTAAACGGTGGCACGCCGTTTGCTGATAGCAGGAATAACTGAGGAACCACGTGATGTTAAAACAGAACTCAAACTTTAGTAGTCATCATACATGGACAGAGATGGAAGCGCAGTTCCTTTGCAGACAGTTGGTTGCAGTACATTTGATGCAGGCAATATATATATATAGCAAGGTGACTTCAGAGTGTTAAACACAGGACTTGCAGTACAGGCAGCTTGCACTCTATTCCTGACTGATCCTGGAACATAGAAACTCTTCTCCAAGGTCCAATGCCCTAGCTCTGGCGTATATCCTTGGTTTTATCTCTATCAAGTACCTCCTCTGTTGTCTTGAGTACCTCTTGCTTTTCTGGACTTGCCTCTGTCTCTCTCAGTGTCCTCAGGCTGATTAGCTGTGGTGTTCCTGCTTCTGCATATATAAATTCAGGAGGGGAACCTTTTCCTTGGATCTGGAACCCGGTTACAGGGACTGCATTACCCTCTCCTGGTCCACAGGCTTCAGGCCTGGACTTGACTCTGACATAGTCTAATCTCTGGTTAGACTAGACTAGCAACCTTAGACTGACTTTCCCTTCCCTGACTGGGCCTTATATAGACTAGGGCTCCCTAGCTCCCTCTAGTGACTAAGAGCTGGAATGACACCCCTAGCAGGCCTGTACATGCACATTTTACAGTAACAGGGAAATACATAGCATTACATTACATTACATTTTATAAAGACGACTTATACCAACTTCCCCATAAATAAGGGGGACGACAGCACACAAGTGACCCTTCCGTAGTGACGGGCATTACAGTCCCCGTACACTACAACAGCCCTGCGCACAGATAACATACACTGTGCAAATCTGCTGCCCCTGCGCGTGCACAGCCCTGCGGTCACAGCCCTGCGCACAGATAACATACACTGTGCAAATCTGCTGCCCCTGCGCGTGCACAGCCCTGCGGTCACAGCCCTGCGCACAGATAACATACTGTGCAAATCTGCTGCGCGTGCACAGCCCTGCGGTCACAGCCCTGCGCACAGATAACATACACTGTGCAAATCTGCTGCCCCTGCGCGTGCACAGCCCTGCGGTCACAGCCCTGCGCACAGATAACATACACTGTGCAAATCTGCTGCCCCTGCGCGTGCACAGCCCTGCGGTCACAGCCCTGCGCACAGATAACATACACTGTGCAAATCTGCTGCCCCTGCGCGTGCACAGCCCTGCGGTCACAGCCCTGCGCACAGATAACATACACTGTGCAAATCTGCTGCCCCTGCGCGTGCACAGCCCTGCGGTCACAGCCCTGCGCACAGATAACATACACTGTGCAAATCTGCTGCCCCTGCGCGTGCACAGCCCTGCGGTCACAGCCCTGCGCACAGATAACATACACTGTGCAAATCTGCTGCCCCTGCGCGTGCACAGCCCTGCGGTCACAGCCCTGCGCACAGATAACATACACTGTGCAAATCTGCTGCCCCTGCGCGTGCACAGCCCTGCGGTCACAGCCCTGCGCACAGATAACATACACTGTGCAAATCTGCTGCCCCTGCGCGTGCACAGCCCTGCGGTCACAGCCCTGCGCACAGATAACATACACTGTGCAAATCTGCTGCCCCTGCGCGTGCACAGCCCTGCGGTCACAGCCCTGCGCACAGATAACATACACTGTGCAAATCTGCTGCCCCTGCGCGTGCACAGCCCTGCGGTCACAGCCCTGCGCACAGATAACATACACTGTGCAAATCTGCTGCCCCTGCGCGTGCACAGCCCTGCGGTCACAGCCCTGCGCACAGATAACATACTGTGCAAATCTGCTGCCCCTGCGCGTGCACAGCCCTGCGGTCACAGCCCTGCGCACAGATAACATACACTGTGCAAATCTGCTGCCCCTGCGCGTGCACAGCCCTGCGGTCACAGCCCTGCGCACAGATAACAGACTGTGCAAATCTGCTGCCCCTGCGCGTGCACAGCCCTGCGGTCACAGCCCTGCGCACAGATAACATACACTGTGCAAATCTGCTGCCCCTGCGCGTGCACAGCCCTGCGCACACAGCCCTGCGCACAGATAACATACACTGTGCAAATCTGCTGCCCCTGCGCGTGCACAGCCCTGCGGTCACAGCCCTGCGCACAGATAACATACACTGTGCAAATCTGCTGCCCCTGCGCGTGCACAGCCCTGCGGTCAGCCCTGCGCACAGATACAGACTGTGCAAATCTGCTGCCCCTGCGCGTGCACAGCCCTGCGCACAGATAACATACACTGTGCAAATCTGCTGCCCCTGCGCGTGCACAGCCCTGCGGTCACAGCCCTGCGCACAGATAACATACACTGTGCAAATCTGCTGCCCCTGCGCGTGCACAGCCCTGCGGTCACAGCCCTGCGCACAGATAACATACACTGTGCAAATCTGCTGCCCCTGCGCGTGCACAGCCCTGCGGTCACAGCCCTGCGCACAGATAACATACACTGTGCAAATCTGCTGCCCCTGCGCGTGCACAGCCCTGCGGTCACAGCCCTGCGCACAGATAACATACACTGTGCAAATCTGCTGCCCCTGCGCGTGCACAGCCCTGCGGTCAGCCCTGCGCACAGATAACATACACTGTGCAAATCTGCTGCCCCTGCGCGTGCACAGCCCTGCGGTCACAGCCCTGCGCACAGATAACATACACTGTGCAAATCTGCTGCCCCTGCGCGTGCACAGCCCTGCGGTCACAGCCCTGCGCACAGATAACATACACTGTGCAAATCTGCTGCCCCTGCGCGTGCACAGCCCTGCGGTCACAGCCCTGCGCACAGATAACATACACTGTGCAAATCTGCTGCCCCTGCGCGTGCACAGCCCTGCGGTCACAGCCCTGCGCACAGATAACATACACTGTGCAAATCTGCTGCCCCTGCGCGTGCACAGCCCTGCGGTCACAGCCCTGCGCACAGATAACATACACTGTGCAAATCTGCTGCCCCTGCGCGTGCACAGCCCTGCGGTCACAGCCCTGCGCACAGATAACATACACTGTGCAAATCTGCTGCCCCTGCGCGTGCACAGCCCTGCGGTCACAGCCCTGCGCACAGATAACATACACTGTGCAAATCTGCTGCCCCTGCGCGTGCACAGCCCTGCGGTCACAGCCCTGCGCACAGATAACATACACTGTGCAAATCTGCTGCCCCTGCGCGTGCACAGCCCTGCGGTCACAGCCCTGCGCACAGATAACATACACTGTGCAAATCTGCTGCCCCTGCGCGTGCACAGCCCTGCGGTCACAGCCCTGCGCACAGATAACAGACACTGTGCAAATCTGCTGCCCCTGCGCGTGCACAGCCCTGCGGTCACAGCCCTGCGCACAGATAACATACACTGTGCAAATCTGCTGCCCCTGCGCGTGCACAGCCCTCCGGTCACAGCCCTGCGCACAGATAACATACACTGTGCAAATCTGCTGCCCCTGCGCGTGCACAGCCCTGCGGTCACAGCCCTGCGCACAGATAACATACACTGTGCAAATCTGCTGCCCCTGCGCGTGCACAGCCCTGCGGTCACAGCCCTGCGCACAGATAACATACACTGTGCAAATCTGCTGCCCCTGCGCGTGCACAGCCCTGCGGTCACAGCCCTGCGCACAGATAACATACACTGTGCAAATCTGCTGCCCCTGCGCGTGCACAGCCCGGTCACAGCCGCACAGATAACATACACTGTGCAAATCTGCTGCCCCTGCGCGTGCACAGCCCTGCGGTCACAGCCCTGCGCACAGATAACATACCTGTGCAAATCTGCTGCCCCTGCGCGTGCACAGCCCTGCGGTCACAGCCCTGCGCACAGATAACATACACTGTGCAAATCTGCTGCCCCTGCGCGTGCACAGCCCTGCGGTCACAGCCCTGCGCACAGATAACATACACTGTGCAAATCTGCTGCCCCTGCGCGTGCACAGCCCTGCGGTCACAGCCCTGCGCACAGATAACATACACTGTGCAAATCTGCTGCCCCTGCGCGTGCACAGCCCTGCGGTCACAGCCCTGCGCACAGATAACATACACTGTGCAAATCTGCTGCCCCTGCGCGTGCACAGCCCTGCGGTCACAGCCCTGCGCACAGATAACATACACTGTGCAAATCTGCTGCCCCTGCGCGTGCACAGCCCTGCGGTCACAGCCCTGCGCACAGATAACATACACTGTGCAAATCTGCTGCCCCTGCGCGTGCACAGCCCTGCGGTCACAGCCCTGCGCACAGATAACATACACTGTGCAAATCTGCTGCCCCTGCGCGTGCACAGCCCTGCGGTCACAGCCCTGCGCACAGATAACATACACTGTGCAAATCTGCTGCCCCTGCGCGTGCACAGCCCTGCGGTCACAGCCCTGCGCACAGATAACATACTGTGCAAATCTGCTGCCCCTGCGCGTGCACAGCCCTGCGGTCACAGCCCTGCGCACAGATAACATACACTGTGCAAATCTGCTGCCCCTGCGCGTGCACAGCCCTGCGGTCACAGCCCTGCGCACAGATAACATACACTGTGCAAATCTGCTGCCCCTGCGCGTGCACAGCCCTGCGGTCACAGCCCTGCGCACAGATAACATACACTGTGCAAATCTGCTGCCCCTGCGCGTGCACAGCCCTGCGGTCACAGCCCTGCGCACAGATAACATACACTGTGCAAATCTGCTGCCCCTGCGCGTGCACAGCCCTGCGGTCACAGCCCTGCGCACAGATAACATACACTGTGCAAATCTGCTGCCCCTGCGCGTGCACAGCCCTGCGGTCACAGCCCTGCGCACAGATAACATACACTGTGCAAATCTGCTGCCCCTGCGCGTGCACAGCCCTGCGGTCACAGCCCTGCGCACAGATAACATACACTGTGCAAATCTGCTGCCCCTGCGCGTGCACAGCCCTGCGGTCACAGCCCTGCGCACAGATAACATACACTGTGCAAATCTGCTGCCCTGCGCGTGCACAGCCCTGCGGTCACAGCCCTGCGCACAGATAACATACACTGTGCAAATCTGCTGCCCCTGCGCGTGCACAGCCCTGCGGTCACAGCCCTGCGCACAGATAACATACACTGTGCAAATCTGCTGCCCCTGCGCGTGCACAGCCCTGCGGTCACAGCCCTGCGCACAGATAACAGACTGTGCAAATCTGCTGCCCCTGCACGTGCACAGCCCTGCGGTCACAGCCCTGCGCACAGATAACATACACTGTGCAAATCTGCTGCCCCTGCGCGTGCACCGCCCTGCGGTCACAGCCCTGCGCACAGATAACATACACTGTGCAAATCTGCTGCCCCTGCGCGTGCACAGCCCTGCGGTCACAGCCCTGCGCACAGATAACATACACTGTGCAAATCTGCTGCCCCTGGGCGTGCACAGCCCTGCGGTCACAGCCCTGCGCACAGATAACAGACTGTGCAAATCTGCTGCCCCTGCGCGTGCACAGCCCTGCGGTCACAGCCCTGCGCACAGATAACATACACTGTGCAAATCTGCTGCCCCTGCGCGTGCACAGCCCTGCGGTCACAGCCCTGCGCACAGATAACAGACTGTGCAAATCTGCTGCCCCTGCGCGTGCACAGCCCTGCGGTCACAGCCCTGCGCACAGATAACATACACTGTGCAAATCTGCTGCCCCTGCGCGTGCACAGCCCTGCGGTCACAGCCCTGCGCACAGATAACATACACTGTGCAAATCTGCTGCCCCTGCGCGTGCACAGCCCTGCGGTCACAGCCCTGCGCACAGATAACATACACTGTGCAAATCTGCTGCCCCTGCGCGTGCACAGCCCTGCGGTCACAGCCCTGCGCACAGATAACATACACTGTGCAAATCTGCTGCCCCTGCGCGTGCACAGCCCTGCGGTCACAGCCCTGCGCACAGATAACATACACTGTGCAAATCTGCTGCCCCTGCGCGTGCACAGCCCTGCGGTCACAGCCCTGCGCACAGATAACATACACTGTGCAAATCTGCTGCCCCTGCGCGTGCACAGCCCTGCGGTCACAGCCCTGCGCACAGATAACATACACTGTGCAAATCTGCTGCCCCTGCGCGTGCACAGCCCTGCGGTCACAGCCCTGCGCACAGATAACATACACTGTGCAAATCTGCTGCCCCTGCGCGTGCACAGCCCTGCGGTCACAGCCCTGCGCACAGATAACATACACTGTGCAAATCTGCTGCCCCTGCGCGTGCACAGCCCTGCGGTCACAGCCCTGCGCACAGATAACATACACTGTGCAAATCTGCTGCCCCTGCGCGTGCACAGCCCTGCGGTCACAGCCCTGCGCACAGATAACATACACTGTGCAAATCTGCTGCCCCTGCGCGTGCACAGCCCTGCGGTCACAGCCCTGCGCACAGATAACAGACTGTGCAAATCTGCTGCCCCTGCGCGTGCACAGCCCTGCAGTCACAGCCCTGCACACAGATAACATACACTGTGCAAATCTGCTGCCCCTGCGCGTGCACAGCCCTGCGGTCACAGCCCTGCGCACAGATAACATACACTGTGCAAATCTGCTGCCCCTGCGCGTGCACAGCCCTGCGGTCACAGCCCTGCGCACAGATAACATACACTGTGCAAATCTGCTGCCCCTGCGCGTGCACAGCCCTGCGGTCACAGCCCTGCGCACAGATAACATACACTGTGCAAATCTGCTGCCCCTGCGCGTGCACAGCCCTGCGGTCACAGCCCTGCGCACAGATAACATACACTGTGCAAATCTGCTGCCCCTGCGCGTGCACAGCCCTGCGGTCACAGCCCTGCGCACAGATAACATACACTGTGCAAATCTGCTGCCCCTGCGCGTGCACAGCCCTGCGGTCACAGCCCTGCGCACAGATAACATACACTGTGCAAATCTGCTGCCCCTGCGCGTGCACAGCCCTGCGGTCACAGCCCTGCGCACAGATAACATACACTGTGCAAATCTGCTGCCCCTGCGCGTGCACAGCCCTGCGGTCACAGCCCTGCGCACAGATAACATACACTGTGCAAATCTGCTGCCCCTGCGCGTGCACAGCCCTGCGGTCACAGCCCTGCGCACAGATAACATACACTGTGCAAATCTGCTGCCCCTGCGCGTGCACAGCCCTGCGGTCACAGCCCTGCGCACAGATAACATACACTGTGCAAATCTGCTGCCCCTGCGCGTGCACAGCCCTGCGGTCACAGCCCTGCGCACAGATAACATACACTGTGCAAATCTGCTGCCCCTGCGCGTGCACAGCCCTGCGGTCACAGCCCTGCGCACAGATAACATACACTGTGCAAATCTGCTGCCCCTGCGCGTGCACAGCCCTGCGGTCACAGCCCTGCGCACAGATAACATACACTGTGCAAATCTGCTGCCCCTGCGCGTGCACAGCCCTGCGGTCACAGCCCTGCGCACAGATAACATACACTGTGCAAATCTGCTGCCCCTGCGCGTGCACAGCCCTGCGGTCACAGCCCTGCGCACAGATAACATACACTGTGCAAATCTGCTGCCCCTGCGCGTGCACAGCCCTGCGGTCACAGCCCTGCGCACAGATAACATACACTGTGCAAATCTGCTGCCCCTGCGCGTGCACAGCCCTGCGGTCACAGCCCTGCGCACAGATAACAGACCTGTGCAAATCTGCTGCCCCTGCGCGTGCACAGCCCTGCGGTCACAGCCCTGCGCACAGATAACATACACTGTGCAAATCTGCTGCCCCTGCGCGTGCACAGCCCTGCAGTCACAGCCCTGCGCACAGATAACATACACTGTGCAAATCTGCTGCCCCTGCGCGTGCACAGCCCTGCGGTCACAGCCCTGCGCACAGATAACATACACTGTGCAAATCTGCTGCCCCTGCGCGTGCACAGCCCTGCGCACAGATAACATACACTGTGCAAATCTGCTGCCCCTGCGCGTGCACAGCCCTGCGGTCACAGCCCTGCGCACAGATAACAGACTGTGCAAATCTGCTGCCCCTGCACGTGCACAGCCCTGCGGTCACAGCCCTGCGCACAGATAACATACACTGTGCAAATCTGCTGCCCCTGCGCGTGCACAGCCCTGCGGTCACAGCCCTGTGCACAGATAACAGACTGCAAATCTGCTGCCCCTGCGCGTGCACAGCCCTGCGGTCACAGCCCTGCGCACAGATAACATACACTGTGCAAATCTGCTGCCCCTGCGCGTGCACAGCCCTGCGGTCACAGCCCTGCGCACAGATAACATACCTGTGCAAATCTGCTGCCCCTGCGCGTGCACAGCCTGCGGTCACAGCCCTGCGCACAGATAACATACACTGTGCAAATCTGCTGCCCCTGCGCGTGCACAGCCCTGCGGTCACAGCCCTGCGCACAGATAACAGACTGTGCAAATCTGCTGCCCCTGCGTGCACAGCCCTGCGGTCACAGCCTGCGCCTAGACTGGCAAATGCTGCTGCTCGTGCACAGCGGACAGCAGCCCTGCGCACAGATAACATACACTGTGCAAATCTGCTGCCCCTGCGCGTGCACAGCCCTTCGGTCACAGCCCTGCGCACAGATAACATACACTGTGCAAATCTGCTGCCCCTGCGCGTGCACACAGCCCTGCGCACAGATAACATACACTGTGCAAATCTGCTGCCCCTGCGCGTGCACAGCCCTGCGGTCACAGCCCTGCGCACAGATAACATACACTGTGCAAATCTGCTGCCCCTGCGCGTGCACAGCCCTGCGGTCACAGCCCTGCGCACAGATAACATACACTGTGCAAATCTGCTGCCCCTGCGCGTGCACAGCCCTGCGGTCACAGCCCTGCGCACAGATAACATACACTGTGCAAATCTGCTGCCCCTGCGCTGTGCACAGCCCTGCGCACAGATAACAGACTGTGCAAATCTGCTGCCCCTGCGCGTGCACAGCCCTGCGGTCACAGCCCTGCGCACAGATAACATACACTGTGCAAATCTGCTGCCCCTGCGCAGGGCACAGCCCTGCGGTCACAGCCCTGCGCACAGATAACATACACTGTGCAAATCTGCTGCCCCTGCGCGTGCACAGCCCTGCGGTCACAGCCCTGCGCACAGATAACATACACTGTGCAAATCTGCTGCCCCTGCGCGTGCACAGCCCTGCGGTCACAGCCCTGCGCACAGATAAACACACTGTGCAAATCTGCTGCCCCTGCGCGTGCACAGCCCTGCGGTCACAGCCCTGCACACAGATAACATACACTGTGCAAATCTGCTGCCCCTGCGCGTGCACAGCCCTGCGGTCACAGCCCTGCGCACAGATAACATACACTGTGCAAATCTGCTGCCCCTGCGCGTGCACAGCCCTGCGGTCACAGCCCTGCGCACAGATAACATACACTGTGCAAATCTGCTGCCCCTGCGCGTGCACAGCCCTGCGGTCACAGCCCTGCGCACAGATAACATACACTGTGCAAATCTGCTGCCCCTGCGCGTGCACAGCCCTGCGGTCACAGCCCTGCGCACAGATAACATACACTGTGCAAATCTGCTGCCCCTGCGCGTGCACAGCCCTGCGGTCACAGCCCTGCGCACAGATAACATACACTGTGCAAATCTGCTGCCCCTGCGCGTGCACAGCCCTGCGGTCACAGCCCTGCGCACAGATAACATACACTGTGCAAATCTGCTGCCCCTGCGCGTGCACAGCCCTGCGGTCACAGCCCTGCGCACAGATAACAGACTGTGCAAATCTGCTGCCCCTGCGCGTGCACAGCCCTGCGGTCACAGCCCTGCGCACAGATAACATACACTGTGCAAATCTGCTGCCCCTGCGCGTGCACAGCCCTGCGGTCACAGCCCTGCGCACAGATAACATACACTGTGCAAATCTGCTGCCCCTGCGCGTGCACAGCCCTGCGGTCACAGCCCTGCGCACAGATAACATACACTGTGCAAATCTGCTGCCCCTGCGCGTGCACAGCCCTGCGGTCACAGCCCTGCGCACAGATAACAGACTGTGCAAATCTGCTGCCCCTGCGGTCACAGCCCTGCGCACAGATAACATACACTGTGCAAATCTGCTGCCCCTGCGCGTGCACAGCCCTGCGGTCACAGCCCTGCGCACAGATAACATACACTGTGCAAATCTGCTGCCCCTGCGCGTGCACAGCCCTGCGGTCACAGCCCTGCGCACAGATAACATACACTGTGCAAATCTGCTGCCCCTGCGCGTGCACAGCCCTGCGGTCACAGCCCTGCGCACAGATAACATACACTGTGCAAATCTGCTGCCCCTGCGCGTGCACAGCCCTGCGGTCACAGCCCTGCGCACAGATAACATACACTGTGCAAATCTGCTGCCCCTGCGCGTGCACAGCCCTGCGGTCACAGCCCTGCGCACAGATAACATACACTGTGCAAATCTGCTGCCCCTGCGCGTGCACAGCCCTGCGGTCACAGCCCTGCGCACAGATAACAGACTGTGCAAATCTGCTGCCCCTGCGCGTGCACAGCCCTGCGGTCACAGCCCTGCGCACAGATAACATACACTGTGCAAATCTGCTGCCCCTGCCGTGCACAGCCCTGCGGTCACAGCCCTGCGCACAGATAACAGACTGTGCAAATCTGCTGCCCCTGCGCGTGCACAGCCCTGCGGTCACAGCCCTGCGCACAGATAACATACACTGTGCAAATCTGCTGCCCCTGCGCGTGCACAGCCCTGCGGTCACAGCCCTGCGCACAGATAACATACACTGTGCAAATCTGCTGCCCCTGCGCGTGCACAGCCCTGCGGTCACAGCCCTGCGCACAGATAACATACACTGTGCAAATCTGCTGCCCCTGCGCGTGCACAGCCCTGCGGTCACAGCCCTGCGCACAGATAACATACACTGTGCAAATCTGCTGCCCCTGCGCTTGCACAGCCCTGCGGTCACAGCCCTGCGCACAGATAACATACACTGTGCAAATCTGCTGCCCCTGCGCGTGCACAGCCCTGCGGTCACAGCCTGCGCACAGATAACATACACTGTGCAAATCTGCTGCCCCTGCGCGTGCACAGCCCTGCGGTCACAGCCCTGCGCACAGATAACATACACTGTGCAAATCTGCTGCCCCTGCGCGTGCACAGCCCTGCGGTCACAGCCCTGCGCACAGATAACATACACTGTGCAAATCTGCTGCCCCTGCGCGTGCACAGCCCTGCGGTCACAGCCCTGCGCACAGATAACATACACTGTGCAAATCTGCTGCCCCTGCGCGTGCACAGCCCTGCGGTCACAGCCCTGCGCACAGATAACATACACTGTGCAAATCTGCTGCCCCTGCGCGTGCACAGCCCTGCGGTCACAGCCCTGCGCACAGATAACATACACTGTGCAAATCTGCTGCCCCTGCGCGTGCACAGCCCTGCGGTCACAGCCCTGCGCACAGATAACATACACTGTGCAAATCTGCTGCCCCTGCGCGTGCACAGCCCTGCGGTCACAGCCCTGCGCACAGATAACATACACTGTGCAAATCTGCTGCCCCTGCGCGTGCACAGCCCTGCGGTCACAGCCCTGCGCACAGATAACATACACTGTGCAAATCTGCTGCCCCTGCGCGTGCACAGCCCTGCGGTCACAGCCCTGCGCACAGATAACATACACTGTGCAAATCTGCTGCCCCTGCGCGTGCACAGCCCTGCGGTCACAGCCCTGCGCACAGATAACAGACCTGTGCAAATCTGCTGCCCCTGCGCGTGCACAGCCCTGCAGGTCACAGCCCTGCGCACAGATAACATACACTGTGCAAATCTGCTGCCCCTGCGCGTGCACAGCCCTGCGGTCACAGCCCTGCGCACAGATAACAGACCTGTGCAAATCTGCTGCCCCTGCGCGTGCACAGCCCTGCGGTCACAGCCCTGCGCACAGATAACATACACTGTGCAAATCTGCTGCCCCTGCGCGTGCACAGCCCTGCGGTCACAGCCCTGCGCACAGATAACATACACTGTGCAAATCTGCTGCCCCTGCGCGTGCACAGCCCTGCGGTCACAGCCCTGCGCACAGATAACATACACTGTGCAAATCTGCTGCCCCTGCGCGTGCACAGCCCTGCGGTCACAGCCCTGCGCACAGATAACATACACTGTGCAAATCTGCTGCCCCTGCGCGTGCACAGCCCTGCGGTCACAGCCCTGCGCACAGATAACATACACTGTGCAAATCTGCTGCCCCTGCGCGTGCACAGCCCTGCGGTCACAGCCCTGCGCACAGATAACATACACTGTGCAAATCTGCTGCCCTGCGTGCCAGCCCTGCGGCACAGCCCTGCGCACAGATAACATACACTGTGCAAATCTGCTGCCCCTGCGCGTGCACAGCCCTGCGCACAGATAACAGACTGTGCAAATCTGCTGCCCCTGCGCGTGCACAGCCCTGCGGTCACAGCCCTGCGCACAGATAACATACACTGTGCAAATCTGCTGCCCCTGCGCGTGCACAGCCCTGCGGTCACAGCCCTGCGCACAGATAACATACACTGTGCAAATCTGCTGCCCCTGCGCGTGCACAGCCCTGCGGTCACAGCCCTGCGCACAGATAACATACACTGTGCAAATCTGCTGCCCCTGCGCGTGCACAGCCCTGCGGTCACAGCCCTGCGCACAGATAACATACACTGTGCAAATCTGCTGCCCCTGCGCGTGCACAGCCCTGCGGTCACAGCCCTGCGCACAGATAACATACACTGTGCAAATCTGCTGCCCCTGCGCGTGCACAGCCCTGCGGTCACAGCCCTGCGCACAGATAACATACACTGTGCAAATCTGCTGCCCCTGCGCGTGCACAGCCCTGCGGTCACAGCCCTGCGCACAGATAACATACACTGTGCAAATCTGCTGCCCCTGCGCGTGCACAGCCCTGCGGTCACAGCCCTGCGCACAGATAACATACACTGTGCAAATCTGCTGCCCCTGCGCGTGCACAGCCCTGCGGTCACAGCCCTGCGCACAGATAACATACACTGTGCAAATCTGCTGCCCCTGCGCGTGCACAGCCCTGCGGTCACAGCCCTGCGCACAGATAACATACACTGTGCAAATCTGCTGCCCCTGCGCGTGCACAGCCCTGCGGTCACAGCCCTGCGCACAGATAACATACACTGTGCAAATCTGCTGCCCCTGCAAATCTGCTGCCCCTGCGCGTGCACAGCCCTGCGGTCACAGCCCTGCGCACAGATAACATACACTGTGCAAATCTGCTGCCCCTGCGCGTGCACAGCCCTGCGGTCACAGCCCTGCGCACAGATAACATACACTGTGCAAATCTGCTGCCCCTGCGCGTGCACAGCCCTGCGGTCACAGCCCTGCGCACAGATAACATACACTGTGCAAATCTGCTGCCCCTGCGCGTGCACAGCCCTGCGGTCACAGCCCTGCGCACAGATAACAGACTGTGCAAATCTGCTGCCCCTGCGCGTGCACAGCCCTGCGGTCACAGCCCTGCGCACAGATAACATACACTGTGCAAATCTGCTGCCCCTGCGCGTGCACAGCCCTGCGGTCACAGCCCTGCGCACAGATAACATACACTGTGCAAATCTGCTGCCCCTGCGCGTGCACAGCCCTGCGGTCACAGCCCTGCGCACAGATAACATACACTGTGCAAATCTGCTGCCCCTGCGCGTGCACAGCCCTGCGGTCACAGCCCTGCGCACAGATAACATACACTGTGCAAATCTGCTGCCCCTGCGCGTGCACAGCCCTGCGGTCACAGCCCTGCGCACAGATAACATACACTGTGCAAATCTGCTGCCCCTGCGCGTGCACAGCCCTGCGGTCACAGCCCTGCGCACAGATAACATACACTGTGCAAATCTGCTGCCCCTGCGCGTGCACAGCCCTGCGGTCACAGCCCTGCGCACAGATAACATACACTGTGCAAATCTGCTGCCCCTGCGCGTGCACAGCCCTGCGGTCACAGCCCTGCGCACAGATAACATACACTGTGCAAATCTGCTGCCCCTGCGCGTGCACAGCCCTGCGGTCACAGCCCTGCGCACAGATAACATACACTGTGCAAATCTGCTGCCCCTGCGCGTGCACAGCCCTGCGGTCACAGCCCTGCGCACAGATAACATACACTGTGCAAATCTGCTGCCCCTGCGCGTGCACAGCCCTGCGGTCACAGCCCTGCGCACAGATAACATACACTGTGCAAATCTGCTGCCCCTGCGCGTGCACAGCCCTGCGGTCACAGCCCTGCGCACAGATAACATACTGTGCAAATCTGCTGCCCCTGCGCGTGCACAGCCCTGCGGTCACAGCCCTGCGCACAGATAACATACACTGTGCAAATCTGCTGCCCCTGCGCGTGCACAGCCCTGCGGTCACAGCCCTGCGCACAGATAACATACACTGTGCAAATCTGCTGCCCCTGCACGTGCACAGCCCTGCGGTCACAGCCCTGCGCACAGATAACATACACTGTGCAAATCTGCTGCCCCTGCGCGTGCACAGCCCTGCGCACAGATAACATACACTGTGCAAATCTGCTGCCCCTGCGCGTGCACAGCCCTGCGGTCACAGCCCTGCGCACAGATAACATACACTGTGCAAATCTGCTGCCCCTGCGCGTGCACAGCCCTGCGGTCACAGCCCTGCGCACAGATAACATACACTGTGCAAATCTGCTGCCCCTGCGCGTGCACAGCCCTGCGGTCACAGCCCTGCGCACAGATAACATACACTGTGCAAATCTGCTGCCCCTGCGTGCACAGCCCTGCGGTCACAGCCCTGCGCACAGATAACAGACTGTGCAAATCTGCTGCCCCTGCGCGTGCACAGCCCTGCGGTCACAGCCCTGCGCACAGATAACATACACTGTGCAAATCTGCTGCCCCTGCGCGTGCACAGCCCTGCGGTCACAGCCCTGCGCACAGATAACATACACTGTGCAAATCTGCTGCCCCTGCACGTGCACAGCCCTGCGGTCACAGCCCTGCGCACAGATAACATACACTGTGCAAATCTGCTGCCCCTGCGCGTGCACAGCCCTGCGCACAGATAACATACACTGTGCAAATCTGCTGCCCCTGCGCGTGCACAGCCCTGCGGTCACAGCCCTGCGCACAGATAACATACACTGTGCAAATCTGCTGCCCCTGCGCGTGCACAGCCCTGCGGTCACAGCCCTGCGCACAGATAACATACACTGTGCAAATCTGCTGCCCCTGCGCGTGCACAGCCCTGCGGTCACAGCCCTGCGCACAGATAACATACACTGTGCAAATCTGCTGCCCCTGCGCGTGCACAGCCCTGCGGTCACAGCCCTGCGCACAGATAACATACACTGTGCAAATCTGCTGCCCCTGCGCGTGCACAGCCCTGCGGTCACAGCCCTGCGCACAGATAACATACACTGTGCAAATCTGCTGCCCCTGCGCGTGCACAGCCCTGCGGTCACAGCCCTGCGCACAGATAACATACACTGTGCAAATCTGCTGCCCCTGCGCGTGCACAGCCCTGCGGTCACAGCCCTGCGCACAGATAACATACACTGTGCAAATCTGCTGCCCCTGCGCGTGCACAGCCTGCG